>NW_006985798.1:12511-13276 GCF_000164805.1 Carlito syrichta
CATGGAACACATTCTAAGATCGACCACATAATTGGACACAAATCAAGCATAAGCAAATTTAAAAGGACTGAAATTCTACCATGCACCTTCTAGGAACACAGTGGAATAAAAATAAACATTGACACCAACAAGGTCCCCCCAAAACCCACAAAGACATGGACACTAAACAGCATGATGCTAAACAACTCCTGGGTCAATGATGACATCAAAACAGAGATCAAAAGATACCTGGAAACAAATGAAAATGAAGAAACATCTTACCAAAATCTCTGGAACGCCTTAAAAGCCGTAATAAGAGGGAAATTTATATCCCTAAAAACACACATGAGGAAAATGGAAGGAACAGAAATTCACAACCTAACAAACCACCTAAAGAAGCAAGAAAAGCAAGACCACAAAAACCCTAATTTCAGCAGAAGAATCCAGATCACCAAAATAAAAGCCCAAATCTAGGACATAGAAGACAAAAGGATAATACAAAAAATCAATGAAACAAAAAGCTGGTTCTTCGAAAGGGTAAACAAGATCGATGGTCCCCTAGCTAGACTGACCAAGAAAAAATGAGAAAAAAACCAAATAAGCACAATCAGAAACACAAAAGATGAAGTCACATCTGACCCTGAAGAAATACAAAATATCATTAGAGACTACTACGTACACTTGTATCTAAACAAACTTGAAAACCATAAGGAAATGGAGGACTTTCTGACATCACACAACCTACCTAGTTGGACAAGAGAAATTGAGACCCTAATAGACCATAAC
>NW_006985798.1:15050-17389 GCF_000164805.1 Carlito syrichta
CGAAACCATCAAGAGAGCAGGGAGACAGCCTACAGAGTGGGAAAAAATATTTGCCAACACCAGTTCTGACAAAGGCTTAACATCCTGGATCTACAAGGAACTCAAAAGTGCTGAAAAGGAAAAAACAAACAACCCCATTATAAAATGGGCAAAAGATATGAACAGACACTTCACAAAGGAAGATATCCGAGCAGCCAACAAACACATGAAGAAATGTTCAAACTCACTAATCATCAGGGAGATGCAAATCAAAACCACACTGAGATACCACCTAACCCCAGTCAGAATGGCAATTATCAACTAGTCAAAAAATAATAGCTGCTGGAGAGGGTGTGGTGAAAAGGGAACACTTCTATACTGTTGGTGGGAGTGTAAACTAGTGCAACCTCTGTGGAAAGCAGTGTGGCAATTCCTAAAAGCTCTAAATGCCAACCTCCCATATGACCCCGCAATCCCCCTACTGGGAATATATCCTGAAGAACACAAATCACTCTATAAAAAAGATACCTGCACATGCATGTTTATCGCAGCGTTGTTCACAATAGCAAGAACCTGGAAATAGCCATGCTGCCCGTCAGAAGTGGACTGGATTAAAAAATGTGGTACATATACACGATGGAATACTACACAGCCATAAAAAAGAACAAAATCATGAATTTCACAGTAACCTGGATGGAACTAGAGTCTATAATACAGAGTGACTTCTCACAGAAACAAAGATCCGAGTATCATATGTTCTCACTCATATAATGGACCGTAAACATCCAATGCAATACTATACGAAAATGACTGACAGAACTGGGAAACTATGGTGGAGGGAGGGAGATGGGATTAGCAGTAGCAAATATCTGTCTGGGAATGGGGAAACATCCCATATCAACAGGGTGCCTGAATGAAAGGCAATTTGTATACCTAACCCTTAACTGTACCCCATAACTTCATAATAAAAAATAATTTAAAAAAAAATTATTCAAATACTGGGCCAAAAAAAGAAAATTAAGCCAAAATTTAAAGTTTTCATAAGGAATTAAATTCTTCCATAATTGAGATACAAAGAGCACAAGGGAAATATTTTAAAAGTATACTAAAATTATTATTATTATTATTTGAGTTGGAGTCTCACTCTGTCACCCAGACTGCAGTGGCATGCTCCCACCTGCTGCAGTCACGACCTGCTGGGCTCCAGCGATTCTTCCACCTCAGTCTTCCAAGTGCTGGAACTACAGGTGTGAGCTACCACACCTGGCTCATTTTTACTTATTGTAGAGATGAGGTCTCGCCAAGTTGCTCAGGCAATCCACTTGCCTAGGCCTCCCAAAGTGCTGGGATTACAGGCTGAGCCACCAAGCCTGGCCTAAAATTGTCTTTTAAGAATGTTTAATTTTATGGGTACTAAGCTAAAATGTAAATCTGTTGGTTTTCCTTAGCAATTATGCACATCTCAGCTCTATTTCCTTAATTCTACCTTATATCTCACACTTGTTTAAACAGGCATTTTTAAACATTGTTTTAAAAGAATGTTAAAACACTGTTGTTTAAGCTGGTATTTTTAAATGATTTCTAAACTCTTTTACTACAATGAGAAAACATGAAATTATATTAAACTACTTTCCTTCATATAGTTCTCTTTGAAGACAGGTTTTGTCGCTGAAATATTTTCATGTTAAATGGCAAATTGGAACGACTCCTTGGACCCATCTCTGCCATCTCTATTTGCATCCAAATACCTTTGTTCAGAGCTCTTACTTATGTTATTCTTAGAAAGAATGTGTAGAATAAAACTATATTTCCAGGTTATTAGTTTTAAATAACAGCTTCAGGTGTGAGGTCTGTTGCCTAAAGTATTATGAATGATGGAGGAGGAAATGTTTCAAAATAGAAATACCTTCTTAGCATTTCTAAGGATTACTATACTAACATGCACCTCCAAAAATATCTCCTAGCGCTTGACATAACCAAACTTGATTTTATGTCTGTATCCTGAAATCATGCTAATTCAGTAGCTAAGGCCAACAAAAATATCTGCACACCTGTTCTTCATTACTGCTATGGGATAGTTCTACGGTGGGGCTATTTCACTAAATTATTTTGAAAATAAAAAGTAAAAGATAACATAGTAATTATTACTTTGTATTTAGAGCATTTGAAGTATAAAAATAAAAGGCTTTGGACATACTATACATACATACACAGACTTCTGTTGGACATCCTTTCCAATTGTTTTCAAATTTATATTTCAGTCCAATATTCATTAAGAGGGTCACTTACAAGAAAAGCTATAGAATAGAATGTGTCTTTGCACAGTTGCGTTCTACCCTGCAGGTAATATTTGTACATCC
>NW_006985798.1:17409-28245 GCF_000164805.1 Carlito syrichta
AGAGTGCATTTGCCAATTTTAAAACAACACTTTTATCCTCTGAAAAACAGAGGAAATATGTTACCATTAATCAATAATAATCATCTTTAAAAATTAAACAGTCCTAACCCCTCATCTCATCCCATTTTCCTTCTCATACTTTTAAAAGTGGTTTTAGAGCATAATTTGCTTTGAATAGCAAAATGTTGTCTTTTTAAAATTACTCCATGTGAATTCACTGTTGTTGAGAAAAGACCTGGAAAGGAAAAGGAAAAAAGGGAAAATTTCGATACCATTAATATTAGAGTTTTAAAATTACAGAGATTATGGGGGGAGAGAGAAGGGAGGTGGGATTAATGGTAGTAAACATCTGTCAGGGGATGGGGAGACACCTCTTATCAACAAGGGTGCCTGAACAAAGCATATTTGAATACCTCTTAACTGTACCCCACAATATCATAATACAAAATATTGATTACAAAAAAATGAAAAAATTACAAAGACTAGAAAAAATTTTAAATAGCATTGTAACAAGATACTTCTTAATTTACATAAAGAAAATAACAGTTAGTTTCATTTCTATAAAAATATTTTTAAAGACTTCTAGTAGCCAATTAAAAACATTTGATAAAGAATAGATCTGTACCTTATGTCAGTTTTTCTGGATGACAGGGGAGTCCCTGTATGATATGGTTTTAAAGTCTCTGCCAAAATATTGGATTGGATCTTTGTTACATTCAGTTTACAGTCTATTTTCTCACCAGACTGAGAACTCTAGATGTCAATGGGAGTTTTACAAGATCAAAGGAAGACTATAGCCCTGAGAGTTTATCTGCTCCTTCTGCTTATTCTTCTCCTGAAGTTATAATCCTGTTTGTAGCATTTAATTTCAATTGCTTTAGAAATAAATGTAGTTCAAAGCTATCAGATATCTGCTCTTTGAGAAAAGCAGTTACTCAAACCTAGCTTGTGTATCAGAAATGTGCTTACTGTTTGCATCATAGCGATTTAAAAACCTAGCTAATCTAGACATCTGAGTTTTAAATGAAGTCATGAAACCGAAGTGGCGGAACTGCATTACCATGTGGGCTGTGCACAGCAGACAGGAAGAAATCAAAATCACCTACTGAATGCATCTTCAATGTCCATACCTAGTGAGGTGCTCTTTTAGTTACTGCACAGAAATTATACCAAAAAAGGCCCTTCAATAAATTAATTTTCCAATAGATAAATTGTATCAATGTTCTAAAAATGTATTTTTAAGCCTTTATTGCTAAGCAGAAAGAACTTCCTAAATAGAAGGGATAAAAATAATAAAATCTTGCCAAAAAAATCAATTGTTTTAAAATATAACAAATAATCACATGTTCACACACACATATACCCCACAGTTCTGTTATTAACATTAACATGGAAACAAAAAATTGGTCTAGAAAAGTTTATCAGCTAAACTCTGTCCTGTAATCTCAGAAATGAATAAAAGAAATGTGTTAAAATTAAATAGCATCTGTATTTCTAATACGACCAACCAGTTTACCTACATGTGAAACATGCTTCTGTATGACAATGTAAATTTCACAGCAAGCCACTGTTACATTCATTAGAGCAGAATTTTTCTTTTTCTTTAAATTACAACATAATTTTGGGCTGAGATTGCTCAACTCACAGGTAAGCCAACAATAACAGTACAACTTAGTTTCACAGTAGTTTTTTTTTTTTTTTTAATAATTAATCAGTATTTTTTATTATGGTTTTGTGGGGTACAGTTAAGGGTTAGGTGTACAATTATGTTTCATTCAGACACCCTGTTGATAAGAGGTGTTTTCCCAGCCCCAGACAGATATTTGCTACTGTTAATCCCATCCCCCTCCCCCCCCATAGTTTCCCAGTACCGTCAGTCATTTTCTTATCACAGTAGTTTTTTTTTAACATAAATTTCATTTTAAGTGTCTTTGCAAAACATTTCACATTAAACTTAAGTTTCTAAGTAACTCCATTTAGAGCCTTCTTGTTCAGATATTTTCCACCCTCTTGCCTTTTATCCTTGGCATGTATGTTGTCTGATTAGGATACAAAATGAGAGACTGACTCATTTTTATCTTTTTTTGTGTCCTTTGCTATAGGAAAAAAAGTGTCCAAGAGATGTTGAAGCCTTCACTGCCCACACAAAATTTGGGGGCAAGTCCAGATCAGGAGCCAGAGCAGCCCACCACCAAACATAGACATTGCCAGAAAGTTACCTTTGCAAAAAGAAATACAAAACAGAGAGGGCATAGGTCTGGGGGTGGGGGGAAGAGGGATACCTTATGGAATGAAAACACAAATGCCCATACTGAGTCCATCTTTACAAAGTGATAGAAAATATAAACGTTGTTGTGTTTGGAACCAAGTCAAAACACCAGGAGCTAAATTCAGATATTACTTGGGTTCTACACATATTTTTCAACAAAGTAGGTCATCTCTTAAAAATAAACAAAGGATCACTCAAGTCAGCTATTGGTTAGATTCCTAATGATGAATTAAGGCTTACTTGGTTACCATATTTGATTTGACTGTGTAGCATAACTTTCTTCTATATGCATTTTCCATTATTGATTTTGCAAAATCTCAACACCTGCACACTTCAAAAGTTTGGGTTTATTTAGAATAAATATACATGTGTGGCTTTACCAAACACTAGTTTTAAAAATTCATTAAGCTCTTTGAGGGGAGTATGTTTCTTTGCTATGTTGAGACTGTGTGTGCAACACAAATGTCTCATTCAATCCTTAACATTACTTTTGTTTTTAAATCCTAAAGTTATGTCAGTTCTTCTGCAAGAGAAGTTATGTCAAGAAATATGTGTCATCAGCACAAATGATGTGAGTCCACACAGCCAGCTTTTGAGACAGGACGGTTGAAGGGCATGAGGTGTGGGATGTGAAACCTGGGAAAGGGGGATGTGTTGAGAGGGGGAGACCCGGGTGAAGCTGCTGGAGATGGAATTTCCCAGCAGAGTGCGGAAGTGGTTACTGATTGACTACCTTCTCTGTTCCTGATCTGGTTGGGGAGACAGCCACCGGCCACTGGTGGTGCTTGTTCACTCAGCAGGCAGGCTTTCCCTGTAAGCTGTCAGTTCAGTAGGCAGTGGCTGTTCCAGTGCGGGTCTTTCTCCCATTCTGCTTGGGCTGTTGTTGCCTACTGCTGTGCCATGTTCAGGAGACTTCCTGTGTGAGGTCAATGACCTGTGCTTGGCAGGGAGGCAGGAAATGTGTTTTGGGCTCACTCACACACATCTGTGTGCCAGACATGGCTTCAGTTCTTGTGTGAACCTGGTACATGTAGAAGATGGGTTGCTCTGATTCCCGCATCTGCCTTCACTTTATGGTCTGTGTTCAAAGAGATCTTTGCTGGGTGCAGGGTATTTCACCTGTCCAAAAGTTTCTGAGGTGCCTCTGTCACTAGGCATCTGGGTCCCTACTCTCTGCCTTGCTCAGGGCTGGTCTGCTGCTGCTTCATGGTGGCCATCTTAGATCTCCCACCTCTGGCTTTATCTTTATTTTTATACAAACAGGGTTGCCTAGGCTGGAGTATAGTAGTACAAACATAGCTCACTGTAGCCTTGAACACATGAGCTCAAAGGGATCCTCCCGCCTCAGTCTCCAAGTAAGTGTGACTACAAATAGGATCCACTGAGCCTAGCTTCCTAGAACTTTGTACAAATCCTTTTATGAGCCTGGGAATCCCAGCACTTAGAAAGGCAAAGGTGAGAGGACTGCCTGAGCCTAAGGGTTCGAGACCAGCATGGGCAACTTAGCAAGACCTTGTCTCTACAATAAATCAAAAGTTAGCTGGGCATGGTGATGCACATCTATAGTTCCAGCTACCTGGAAGGCTGAGGCTGAAGTTGAGCCCAGCAAGTTGAGGCTATGGTGGTCATGAGCATGCCACTGCACTCCAGCTGGGGCTACAAAGCGAGATTCTGACTAAAAAAAAAAAAAAAAAATCTTTTTACAAACTTTTAAAATAAAGGCTTTCAGATTCCCTCTACTATCCTGGCAGTCCTCTTGAAATCTCCCAGACATCACCAAGCAGTGCACAGGTGACAAGGCTGGAAGGTTCCTAACTGTTCCGTTGGACATACTTAGACACTCTGGGGCTCTGAATACAGATGCCTGCCCTATGCTGGTACTCACTCCACCATACAGTGGAGCAAACCCAGGACCCAGTGCTGGAAACAGGAATATAACACTGAGCAGGAGGATAAATCCATTTATTTTATTTTTTTAAAAAAGCAAACTAAACTGGAGCCAGTCACCAGGATGCCATAACCCCATCCCTGCCTCCTTCCTCTGTCCTGTGCTATTTAAAAATAAGTTTTCCAGCCCCAAATAATTATTAGAATCTTCTCATTTGCCAGCTTCAACCACTGCTTTAATACAGGGGGTGGCTCAACCCCCAGAATATGCAAACTGTTAAACAAATACAAGATGCACAGAGGGGGAGGGGAGCCCAGTCTAGCAACTTGTGCTCTTGCCTGGCTTACAGTTAGCCCAACTGTCCACTTGGAGAGAATGCCACCCCATTGTCCTGCCCAAGTGTCTCTGAGTAAGAGAAGGGAGTCATCTGAAGGAAGGCCTGCTTGGTGGGGTGAGGTGGTCACCAGGGAGTCCCTGCTACTCCTACTCCTGAGGGGCAACCTCCAAAGAAACTAAATTTATGAGCCTCTGCCTCCTTGTTTTTCTGGAAGAAAGCAAACCCAGGAATTAAAATTGAGCCCTGATCAAGATGGCAAAGAGTCTGCACCGGTTTGTCTCACTGTTAGGCAGGGGTCTAATCTTATTCTAAAGGGGTGAGTGGGGAGGACTGACAGGGAAGGAGTTACAGGGACAAGGTGGCAGGCACAGGGTAGGAGGGAGTGGTGGCAAGGACAGGGTGAGAGGGGAAGAAAAAGTGTGGGGGCAGAGCCCTGAGCCATACTTCTCTGGTCTCTAGATGACCATAATCTTCACCTCGTCTTTCTTATCAGTCCGGTAAAAAAAGGGGATGCAGGGGTTGTTGCCCAAGCCTGGGTGCTCCTGGGATTTCTGGATCTCATGCAGCAGCTGAATGATCTGCTGTATGGTAAGATTCTCTGGAGGCGAACCCTCCCCCATCTCTCCTTGTGCAGGCTCCCCATCGTTGGCAAGGTTCACCTCACATAGATCTGTGAATGGAGAGAGGCCAGCATCTGAGCACTGTGCCCTGCCTGGCACCTGCCCCCATCCCTCAGGATGCCACTCACCAGCCTTCTACACATCAGCAGCTCCCAGCTCCTGGAGTGGTCGCTGTAGCAGGATTCTGGGCAGCCACCAGAAATTTGCCATGCCGCTATTTGCACTCCTTCACAAGTTGTAACACCAGCTCCTGCAGCTCCAGCAGCTTGCCCTGAAGGGAGAGGTATTCGGTGCCCGCCCACCACCCACCTGAACTGCAGACGGGTCTTGGGCCCTACCTTCATCTCTTCCTTGTCCTGGGCCAGCTGGTTAATGTTCTCTTCCTTCTCTTGGTCCTGCTCCTTCAGCAATGCCATCTGATTCTGGTAGAGGGCAATGTACTCACCTGCAGGATGACAGGGCTCAGAAGCTGGTCCCTCCAACCCCAGGGAGCTGCCATACAATGGACCTAAATCCTGGTTCATTGATAATGTCAGTCTATTGAGACAGCTGGATGCAGCGATGCTCCAGCTCCTCCATTCCCTCCTTCATGTCTGCATTCTCCTGCATCACCTTCATGAAGTGGCTCTGCAGCCAGAACCCAGAGTCAGGAAGCTACCACTCCAGCCTACTTGGGCCTGTGGAAACAGACTGACTCCCTCACCTGCAGATTCTCCATAGCCACCTGGAGGGCCTGGAGCTCTCTCTCAGACACAAATTTGCCGCTAGTCCTAGGGGCTAGCGACTTCTCCTCCTGCTCCTTCTTGGTTGGGTCTGTCAGCTTGACCAGGAGCTAGCAGCACACTCTGTGTTTCTTCATCAGTGCCTGCAGTGGAGCCCGGTCCTTCTTAGCACTGGCTAGAGCCATGCTAACATACACCACCTGCAGGCAAGAGGGGTATATTTTTGTGGGGAGAACCCACAGGACAAATTAGGGGTAGGCAAGTGGAGAACAGCCCCTCTTTTGGGCCTCTATGAGTGTACCTGTTGTTGACAGGTGTAACAGTGTGTGACCACAGACTCCACAAAGGGGAGAGGGTTGAGGGCAGGGAAACCAAGACAATAAGGGTACCCAGGCAGCCTCAGAGTAAGGGGTCAGGCTCACCATGGCTTCTTGGCTCTCAAAGTACTCTGGGATGCTCAGCACAGGCTGATGAGGCGCCTTGTTCTTGTCACCAGTCTCTCAGTGCCCAATTCATAACTTGGTGGGGCAGTCACAGGGGTCCTCAGACAACCAACAAGGGAGGCCAATGGGCTACCTCTGTCCCACCCTCACTGTGCAACCTGGGGCCAGCCCCTCACCCAAGCAGAATGATCAACTGTTCTAAAGTTCTCTTCTAAGCCCTCAATTCCATGCTGCTAGAGTCCCCCTGGTTCCTCAGACTCACTCACCTTCCATGGGGAGATCAATGAGTCTCAGCAGTGCCTGCTGCTTCTGGTTCTGCTGGTCGGCAGCTTGCAGGCACTCCTGTGGGTGGAGAGAGTGAGAAGGCCCAGTTTGGCCATGTCCTCCCCCTCAGGCCAGCCCCTGGCACCTTCCTCTCCTGGGTCATTTGCAACTCCTGGCAGGTTTTCTTGGTCTCAGCCTTGCTTTGAACTGCCTCATCCTTTTTCTGATCCATGAGCTGGGTATGCAGCAGCATCTCCTTGTGCAGCATCTCCTTCTCAGAGACCAGCTGCTGATAGGTGGCCACCTGCTGCTGGTAGTCAGCCATGTACTGCTGCAGATGGGAAAAATACTGGTCTTGCTCCTCCTGCAGACTCTGAGTCTTTTGGTGCTTCAGTTCCACCTGCAGGAAGACCCCAGACGTGGGGGCAGGTGGTGGCCTGTTTCCAGATCCCAAGTCCATAAACAGGGTGGCACATTGTGGGTCCAGCTACCTCACTTCTGGCCTATGGGACTGCCTCCCTTGCCTATAGCCTCCCTTGCCCAGAGTCCCTTCACCTAGTCTCACACCCCATCACCTTCTTTCCCACTTTAACTTTAGGCCACAGATGGGTGGAATAGCAGAGGGAGCCAACCAACATCTCCTTGTTAGCTGCACACTAAATGCCCACTACTTTACATTAACTATCTCATTTAAGCTCAACACCTCTATGAGGAAAATGTCTCACTTCCTTTTTTTTGAGTCTCACTCTGTGGCCCAGTCTGGAATGCACTGGCACAAACAGGGCTTACTGCAACCTCAACTTTGGGGATTCAGGATATCCTCCTGAACTGGGACTACAGGAATGCACCACATCTAGCTAATGTTTTGTGTGTGTGTGTGTGAAGAAAAAGTCTTACTATGCTGCACAGGTTGATCTTGAACTCCTAGGTTCAAGCAATACTCCAAGGCTCAGAAAGTCCTCGTGGCTCAGCCTTATAAAGTGCTGGGATTAGATTTCCCATGCTGGGAAAACTTCCTTTTTATGTTAAGGAAACCAAGGCTTAGAAATGCCAAGTACTTGACTAGAGACCAGTAGAGCCCAGGGGAATCCAGCTTGAACCAAGGGAGCCTCCATTATAATAATCTTTCCCTATTAGGGGAATTCAATGCCTCTAGCTTAAGTGATCATGTCCAGACCTTGGAGGAGCCCAGGGCTAGCCACCTCTAAAAGGAGCAATGGAAGAACAAGGCAAGTGGAGCATCAAAATGATGGTCAATTTTTTGTTTTGTTTTGTTTTGTAGTTTTTGAGTCAGGAGTGACCCAGGCAGGAGGACAGTGACATGATCACGGCTCACTGCAGTCTTAACCACCTGGCATCAGGCAATCCTTCAGTCTCAGTCTCCTGAGTAGCTGGAACTAAAGGAATGCCTCACCATACCCGGCTAGTTTTTTTTTTTATTTTCTGTGCAGTCGAGTTCTTGCTATGCTGCCTAGACTTGTGTTGAACTCCTGGACTCAAGTGATTCTCTCGTCTCAGCCTCCCAAAATGCTGGGAACACACAGGTGAGCCACTGTGCTCAGCCTCCAAGTTATTTTCAAATAGAGTTCATTACATTTTTATGCTCAAGACAACCATGGATGACTGACAATGGGCACTCCCTTCTCTTTGCAGATGGGAACTGGGAACACTGAGGCTAACACAGATGATGAGACTTGCCAACTACTGGCATGGACCTCTTTCCTTCTGCCACAAAGCCACCCACCCACCTTTCTGGGCCATTCCCACAGTTTCTGACACCAGCCCTGCTCCCAGTCCTCCCAGCCCAATCTCACCTGTCTGCTTCCTCTGCTGAAACAAGCTGTTCTCCAGCTCCTGCATCTGGTGCAGGCAGCATTCCTTCTCCTGTAATATGCCCACCTGCCCAAAGTACAGAGGGGGAGTCATGGAGCGAGGGGCTGGTGGATCGACAGGCCACATCTCTCCCTCTGTCCCACCACTATGTACCCAAAACACAGGATTGCCTCGGACAGTGCTCTGCAGCAAGAGAAGCCAGATGCCCAGAAAGACCAAGTGACTCATCTAAGGGGGCGCTGAGGGTCAGCCCTCACCTGGTCTGACATCTTCTTCATCCTCTGCTGCCATAAGGCAGTCTCTTTGATCAACTCATCCGCATACTTGTCTCTCTCCATCTGTAGCTATTTCTGTGACTCCATGAGTTGTAAGAATGGGCACGAATTAGGAGGGGCTGTCACTAGTCCTCGCCTGCTTCTGGCCACCTGGACTATCTCCCTCCCATAACCTCCCTGGGCAAAGTCTCACCGGTCCCACACATGTCTCCAGCTGGGCCTGCACTTCCATGGCCTGCTGTAACTTCTGGTTGCTGTCTGAGGAGTCACACGTGCCAGAGAACTGGACAGTGGGAATTGAGTAGCTGAGATCTAGGAGTCCAGGTTGGTACACACAATGCACCCTCTCCCCAGGAGGATTGGAGCTAGGCTCAACCTTCAACCTGTGGTCAGTAAAGACTTCTACCCTCATTAGCGTCACCATGCAGAGGAAGTAAGCAGACTCATGGGCTAGCCATAGAAATGTAATCTATGAAACGATGGCTTTCAACAAGGATGCTTTAAAAAATTATTACTACTATTATTACTATTACTATTATATTTGAGACAGGTTCTTACTCTGTCGCCCCGGATTCCATGCACAATCTCAGTTCTCTGCAGCCTCCACCTCCTGGGCTCAGGCAATTGTTTAGCCTAAGCCTCCCTAGTAGCCGTGACTACAGTTTTGAGCCACCATGCCCAGCTAATTTTTTTTTTCTGTAGAGACGAGGTCTCACTATATTGCCCAGGCTGCTCTTGAACTTTGGGGCTCAAGTCATCCTCCAATCTTGGCCACCTGAAAGTGCAGAGATTACAGGTATGAGCCACTACACTCAGCATTTCAGAAAATGTTTAAGTTCTATCCCTGAGACTCTGATTTCACAGATCTAGGCAGGGCCCTCATC
This sequence comes from Carlito syrichta, assembly GCF_000164805.1. Taxonomy (NCBI): domain Eukaryota; kingdom Metazoa; phylum Chordata; class Mammalia; order Primates; family Tarsiidae; genus Carlito; species Carlito syrichta. Next base: position 26,945 of record NW_006985798.1, read on the forward strand.
TACCAATTTTCAGTCATCTCTGGGGGTTCCTAAGGCAAAACAAGAACAAGGATCCAAATTTCCCAGCTCTTTGATGGAGGCTGCCCTGGCAAGGATCACTAGACACTATGACCCCAATTTGATGGGGCTCAGACCACCCTGAGAGCCGCCACCTCTCACTTGCTGCAGAAGGAGCTCTGACATCTCCAGCTTCTTTTTTAGGTCTTCCACCTCGAGCTGCATGGCTGCCTTCTGAGCCAACAGGACTCAAAGCTTCTCTTCCAGCTCTGACTTGCTGCAGCACATCCTCATTGTTTTTGCTGTGGCCAGAGGCAGTGGAGAGAGTAATGAATGGAGACAGAAAGAACCACTTTGTTGATCAACCCATGCTACTATCCTCACCACACAACCACAGAACCCTGGTGCTGGAAGGGATCTCAGGAGTCAAGAGTTGCAAGTGGCAGGCAAGAGAGGACACAAGTCAGTGGCACAGCTGGGACTAGAGTGTGGCTGTGCACACATTCACGCATGTAAGTACACCTCACCATGCTCCCCTGGACCCCTCCCAGCTCCCATTTTACCAGTGATAAGGATCCCCCGCCTGCCCCCACCTCCTCCCTTCCTACTTGTTCTTGTATAACTCCAGCTTGAGGACATCTTTCTCTTTGGTTAGTTCTTTGTTGTACTGCAAGTACCAAAAGGTTAGGTCAAGATGAGCAGGCAGAAGATGTGGCTGGCATACCAATATCAGTAGCTATAGTAGCAATTTTTCATGAACACGTCCTCACCCAGAACCTCACTGTATGCTTTTCAAGGTATTTCCAAACCAGTGGTGACATGCACTGTTTTTTAATAGAACTCAGTAAAGGAAGAAGAGGCAAGGATGAGATTGAATTTACAGCTGGAGAGCAGAAGCCCAGAGATAGGAAGTAATGTTGCATTGTAATTAGCATTATTCTCACCACTGCGTGAAACTTTGATGAGTGCTTTACCAGTGCTAACAATCCCACTTAATCCTCACAGCCACCATATGACATAGCTACTATCAAATCCCCATTATGAAAAACATTACAGAGGTCAAGTGTTTGCCTAAGATCACTCAGACACAGCTGGGATTTGAACACCAGGTCCACCTAATTCTCTCTAAGTCCATTTCTTCCCTAGGGTTGGGGGCATAGACAGAAAGGGACAATTCAATTAAACCTGAGTTTACTCTTTGAATGGATGACACGTTTATAGGGTCCAAAGCTCACGGAGTACAGAAGTGAAATGTCTCCCAGCCACCCAGTTCCTCTCTTATATTTATTGATTTATTCTTTATA
>NW_006985799.1:0-490 GCF_000164805.1 Carlito syrichta
GCCAGATCACCTACCATGGAAGACCAATCAGAATAGCAGCAGATTTATCTACAGAAACCCTGCAGGCTAGTAGAGCTCGGAGCTCTATCTTCAAAGTCTTAAAAGATAAACAATTTCAACCAAGAATAACCTACCCGGCCAAGCTAAGCTTCATCAGCAAGGTAGAATTAAAATCTTTCCCAGATATCCAATCCCTAAGAACTTATGCTGCCACCAAACCACCTCTACATGAAACACTTAAGAAAGTACTAAACACAGAAGAAAAGGAAAAAAGAACAACATTCTTCACTAGAGTACAGGGAAAAGAATAAAATATACATGAACCAACTCCAAAACCAAAAGAAAGACAAAAAAAAACCCCCCAAAAAACAAGTGGAAGAACAACAACTCTATAAGAACTCTCTGATAGGGACAAACTCTCACATTTCAATAATTAGCCTGAATGTGAATGGACTAAACGCACCACTGAAAAGACATAGAATGGCAAAAT
>NW_006985800.1:0-1619 GCF_000164805.1 Carlito syrichta
GAAATTCATGATTTTTTCTTTTTATAGTCGCATAGTATTCCATCGTGCATATGTACCACATTTTAAAATCCAGTCCTCTTTTGATGGACAGCATGGTTGGTTCCAGGTTCTTGCTATTGTGAACAATGCTGTGATAAACATACGTGTGCAGGTATCTATTTCATAGAGTGATTTGAATTCTTCAGGGTATATTCCCAGTAGGGGGATTGCGGGGTCATATGGGAGGTCGATATTTAGAGCTTTTAGGAATCGCCACATTGCTTTCCACAGAGGTTGCACTAGTTTACACTCTCACCAACAGTGTAAAAGTGATCCCTTTTCACTATATCCTCTCCATCATCTTTTATTTTTTGAGTTATTGATAATGGCCATTCTGACTGGAGTTAGGTGGGATCAGTGTAGTTTTAATTTGCATCTCCTTGATGATTAGTGAGGTTGAACATTTCTTCATGTGTCTGTTGGCCGTTCAGATGTCTTCCTTTGAGAAGTGTCTGTTCATATCTTTTACCCACTTTGCAATGGGTTTGTTTCTTTTCAGCACAATTGAGTTCCTTGTAGATCCAAGATGTTAGGTCTTTGTCAGACAAGGAGTTCGCAAATACTTTTTTCCAATCTGTGGGCTGTCTCCCTGCTGTCTTGATGGTTTCCTTGGCTTTGCAGAAGCTTGTCAATTTAATGAGGTCCCACTTGTCTATCTTATCTGTTATGGCTCATTTGTTTCGGGTTTTGTTCAGGAAGTGAATGCCAGTTCCAATTTCCATAAAGGTGTGTCCTGCATTTTCTAAAGTTCTTATGGTTTGAACCATAACTTTTTCTTAGGTCCCTTATCCATTTAGAGTTAATTTTTGTGTATGGGGATAGATAGGGGTCTTGTTTGAGTCTTCAGTATGTGGTCAGCCAGTTTTCCCAGCACCATGTACTGAATAGGTTCTCCTCTCCCCAGTGGTAGGTGGTGGAGGCTTTGTCAAAGATGAGTTGGTTGAGAAATTGAGGTTTTGCTTCTGGAATCTCAATTCTATTCCATTGGTCTATTCATTGGCCTGTTCCTGCACCAAACCCAGTTGTTTTGATTATGGTAGCTTTATATTAAAGTTTGAAGTCTGGTAATGTGATACCACCAGCATTGTTTTTTTTTTTTTTGCTGAGGATTGTTCTGGCTATTCTTGGTTGTTTGTGTTTCCATATGAATTTCTGTATTGTTTTTTCTAGCTCTGAGAAGAATGTTGCTGGTAATTTGATGGGTATTGTGTTAAATTAGTAGATTGCCTTAGATAAGAGGGCCATCTTCACAATGTTGAATCTTCCAATCCATGAGCATGGGATATTTTTCCACTTGTTTGTGTCATCTTTGATTTCTTTGAGCAGTGTTTTGTAGTTTTCATTGTAAAGGTTTTTCACGTCTCTGGTTAGGAAGATGCCAAGGTATTTCATTTTTTTTGTGGCTATTGTGAATGGAATTGTGGTTTTTATTTGGGTTTCTGTTTGTTTATTATTGGTGTAAAGAAATGCAATTGTCTTTTGCACATTTATTTTGTATCCTGAGACTTTGCCAAAGGTCTTTATCAGTGTAAGGAGGTTTTTGACAGATTGTTTTGGGTTTTCAAGGTACACAATCATAT
>NW_006985800.1:2491-3377 GCF_000164805.1 Carlito syrichta
TTAGAAGGTCCTCCATTTCCCTTAAGGTTTTCAAGTTTGTTTCCATACAAGTGTACATAGTAGTCTCTAGTGATCTTTTTTATTTCTTCAGGATTAGATATGACTTTATCTTTTGTGTTTCTGATTGTGTTTACTTGGGCTTTTTCTCTCTTTTTCTTGGTCAGTCTAGCTAGGGGACCATCGACCTTGTTTATTCTTTCAAAGAACCAGTTTTTTGTTTCACTGATTTTTTTTGTATTATCTTTTTGTCGTCTATGTCCCGGATTTGGGCCTGTATTTTGGTGATCTGGATTCTTTTGCTTAAGTTAGAAATTTGATGGTCTTGCTTTTCCAGCTTTGTTAGGTGACTTGTTAGGCTGTTAATTTGAGATCCTTTCATTTTCTTCATGTGCATTTGTAGAGATATGAGTTCCCCTCTTACTACAGCTTTCATGTCATCCCAGAGATTTTGGTAAGATATTTCTTCATTTTCCTTTTTTTTCCAGGTATCTTTTAATCTCTGTTTTGATTTCATCATTGACCCAGGTGTTGTTTAGCGTCATGCTGTTTAGTGTCCATGTCTTTGTGGGTTTTGGGGGAACCTTTTTGGTGTTGATGTTTATTTTTATTCCCCTGTGGTCCGAGAATTTGCATGGCAAAATTTTGATCCTTTTATGCTTGACTCATGGCCAAGTATGTGGTCAGTCTTAGAGTACGTTCCATGTGGTGATGAGTAGAATGTATATTCTGTGGTCGTTGGATGAAGTGTTCTGTAAGTGTCAGTTAAGTCCATTTGGTCAACAGTCACATTGAGGTTTCGGATCTCTTTTTTGATTGTTTGTCCTGCTGATCTGTCTAGGGTTGTGAGGGAGGTATTGAAGTCTCCAGCTATGATAGTGTTGGAGTC
>NW_006985801.1:0-1427 GCF_000164805.1 Carlito syrichta
AAACTGGCCGACAAGTCAACCGACCATTTAGCTGGGTTAACTCATTGACTGAAGAGTTGGATCCCTAGTTAGCTCGGTTAAGTAGTTGGCTGGAAAGATTCCTGACAACTAGTCGGCCAACAATTTGGCCAACTACTTAGCTGACCTAAGTAGTCTGCCGACTAATTATCTGACCAAGCTTGTTGGCTGACTTGTTGGCCCACTAGTCAGCCGATTGGTTAGCTTGCTTAATTAGTGAACTGGCTAGTAGGCCTAACGTTTAGCTGAATTAACTAGTCAGCCAGAGAGTGAGCTGACATGTGAGCTGACTTAACTAGTCATTCACGAATAAGTCGCCTGGTCAGCTGAATTAATTAGTCGGCCGGCAAATGAGCCTACATGTGCTCTGCCATAACTAGTCAGCCGGTGAGTGAGCTGACCTGTGAGCTGACTCAACTTGTTGGCTGGTGAGCAAATGACTAGTTAGCCGACCTGTTGGCCTTCGAGCAAGCCAACAAGTTAGTTGACCTGTTAGTTGGTGAGCGAGCTGACTAGTTTCCTGACTGGTTTTTATGCGAGTGAGCCTACTAGTTAACTAACCTGATGGAAAGGGAGGGAGCCCACTAGATAGTTGACTAGTTAGGAAGTTGCTAGCTGACTAGCTAAGTAACTATATGATTTACTAGCTGACTTAACTAGCTAGCTGACTAGCTAGCTGGCTATATAGATGACATAACTAGCTAGCAAACAAGCTATCTAGCTGCCTAGCTAGCTGACAACTAACTATGTAACTGGCTAGTTAGCTGGCTAGCTGAATTATCTATCAAGCTGACTAGATAGCTGGTTAGCTAGCAGACTTAACTGGCAAGCTGACTAGAAACCTAAGTAGTTAGCTGACTTAAGCTAGCTGAATATTTAGCTGAATTGCTAACTGATTCAACTACTAGCTGACTAACTAGTTGGCTGGCTGGCTTGCCAGCTGACGTAACTAGCTAGCTACCTTGTTGGCTAGACGGCTAGACAGTTCGCTTAAATAGCTAGTTACCTGGCTGGCTGGCTGCCTAGGCAGCCAGCTAGCTTGCTGGTGGGCTGGCCAGCTGGCTTGTCAGCCACTTTAAATAGCCAGCCAGCTGGCTAGACATTGAGATAGACAGCCAGCTCAACTAGCCAGTCACCCTGCTAGTCAACCGGCAGGCCAGGCAGCTTAACTAGCTGGCCACCTACCTGACCAGACTGCTAACCAGCCAGCTTAACTTGCCAGCCACCTAGCTAGCCAGTCAGTTTACCTACTGATTTAACTAGCTGACTTAACTAGATGGTCTGATTTCTAGCCAGTTGAACTAACTAGCTTGCTACATAGCTAACTAGCTGGCTATCTAGCTGAAATTCTAGGTGTCTTATCTAGCTAGCCTGCTGTCTAGCCAGCTGACTTAAAATAGCAAGCTACC
>NW_006985802.1:0-8206 GCF_000164805.1 Carlito syrichta
CTTCCTAGTCATCCGACCTTGCCCCAAGTGACCTTTTTCTGTTTCCCTGGATGAAAAAAGTCCTCAAAGGGAAACATTTCGCCGATGAGGTAAAACAAAAAATAGCAGAAGCACTCAAAGGCATACAAATGGATGAGATAAAAAACTGTTTTGAGCTATGTAAAAAAGTGTCTTGATAGGTGCATTGCATCAAATGGAGAGTACTTTGAAGGCGACCGAAGTTTAAACATGTAAGAATAAACACACCATGTTTTATAAGTCAATTGCAAGGTTTTTTTAGTTTCCCCCTCATACAGTGTGGGGTTGGGTCCCCATGAAGACTCTTTGCTTATGGAACTCTCAGCCTGGGTCTAATTGTGCTTTGAGACACTCAAGGAAGGGCCTATATCTGTACTGGGAACAAAGTACATGCAAGAGTGGCAAGTGCCCAGGGCGAGCTGTTTTCCTGGCACTGAGAGGTGATCTTCCAATCAACAGTGGTCTGGAGCCAGACAGCTGGCAGAGCAAAGACCAGGAGAGATTTGTAGACCATGTAAGCATTCCTTGAGGATTTCTAGAAATATTCTGAGAGGGGAGGCTGGTAAAGACCTAGACTTCCTGTGGTCAAGTGCACTGGAAGGATAAGAGAGTGGCTATTTCAGAATTAAAGCTGGGATGTTCAGGGTTGCAAAAGAAAATTAAATTAAATCTGGGAAGTATGTGCTTGGGGCAGGGAGGGAGTCAACGCTTCTTGATTCCAAGGGAAGTCTGCAGCTTGCAACTTAATCTAGGTAAATCCTTCTCAAAAACACTGGAGCCATGTGAAGGGAAGAGCCTTAGCCAAATAATGAGAAGGGTTTCCTCGGTCTTTGCCAAGTACAGAATTGAGTGCCCTCCCTTGGATAAGGGGTCCCTCCTACAATGCAAAACAGAGTGTGGAAGCTCTACCCAGGACAATGCAGTGGGGTGACAGCACAGTCAGGTGACCTGAGCCCAGAGATCTCTTGATCTGGGAGACAGTGTTGTACAAAAAGGATAAAATGGGCAGAGATGGGCTTTCTCAAATGATTTTTTAAAAAAATCAGTGTCTCGCTCTGTCACCCAGGCTGAGTGCAGTGGCACAATCACAGCTCATAATCACAGCCTTTACCTCCTGGGCTCAGGTGATTCTTTTATCTCAGCCACCCAAGTAGCTGGGACTACAGGCACGTGCCACTATGCCCAACTAATGGATTTTCATAGATATGAGCTCTTGCTGTGTTGTCCAGCCTGATCTCGAACTTATGAACTCAAGCAATCCTCTCACCTCGGCCTCCCAAAGTTCTGGAATGACAGACTTGAGCCACCTTGCCTGGCTTCAAGTGACTTCTAATTCTATATCAAGGATTTGAATGGCCTCAAATCTTGTTTAGGAACAAGACTGGACATGAGGAAATAAACATCATTTACTTTGTCTATGTCTCCTGCCTCTCCTGTTGTCTATGGGGCACCAGCTGAGCTGGTGATGTGTTAGGTCTGTCTCTGTTTATTCAACACATTCTTGACAGAGCCAACTGAGAAAGTCAAGGTCCCCTTTGGGTAGAATTAACTCTAAGTGAGGATCTTGAGCAAACACTGTCCATTCGATGAATGCTGCTTTGATTTAGCTCAGTGGAGGACAGGGCCGTGACTGTGTTCTCCCTCTGGGCTGGCCTGGCCTGCACCCCAAATCCTAGCTACATCCTGTGCACTCAAGGTTCCCCAAGTAAACCAACTGAGAAGTGAGACTGAGCAGGCCAAACCCATCCCTGTGGTGGGGCGCTCTCAGCCGTGGCTGAAGAAGCAAGTTAAGAAGAAAGACAAGCTGCTCAGAAGCTGGACCCAGGAGTGAATTTGAGTCTTAGCTTTGGGGCAGTTGATAAACTTCTGTTTTGGTACTCTTTGGTTTAGTTACTTTATGGGGGCCATGAGAAACACTGTTATTTATTTATCTGAGTCAGGGTCTTACTCTGTCATCCAGTTTGGAGTGTGGTGGCATGATCACAGCTCACCACAGTCTCAATTTTTTTTTTTCTGTAGAAATGAGGTCTTGATTTTTCTGTAGAGATGAGGTCTAGGATTTTTCTTTTGCATTAATAGGACCACTGAATTATTACAGAATCAACTAAAAATGTGCAGCTAAAAGCACATTTTAGCTCAGACTGGTCTTGAACCCCTGGGTTCAAGTAATCCTCCCGCCTCAGTCTCCCAAAGTGCTGGGATTCTAAGCATGATCCCCAACGCCTGGCTCTATTTTCTACTTTTGTTGTGATATTGGTACCTGTATATCAGTGGGATGATTGCAGATTTTTTCCTGGATGAGCTGCCCAGAGATCTGAAATTTTCTCCCCACCTTTAGTCAGAGATACTTTATCATGGTCGAAACACTCTGTCCACTCCCCATCTAGGCAGAAAGCAAAGAGCAGAGTCAGACAGAAAATTGTCCATGAGGGCAAGTTGCTCAGAACAGAGCCTAAGAACCCTTGACAATGGGAACAGAATATTATCTGTCCACGGTTGTACCAGGTAGGGGCATGGGTGACTCTAAATAATTTTCCTACTCTTTCTCTCACAGTTAATTAAAAACAACTTTTAATGAGCTTCTTATTTTATTTTTCAACTTTTAATTTTTTATTGAGTTTCTTATTTTATAAACACAATATATATTCTCTGTTATTGCAAAAGCAAATCAACAAAAAAGAAAGAAAGAAAATCCACCGAAGGCTTGCCACTAGACTGGGGCTTCCTGCAACCCCTGAGTGTGGGCTACGTGAAGGCTGGTCGCATTCCTATCTGCACTTCCTGTTCAGTGTCATTGCCTAGCCTGCAGACGCCATTCTGTGAGCTCCAGGGAACACCACGGACCCCTAGTGAGGTGAAAGAAATCTTAGTCCAGGGGAAGATCCTTCTGGGCTATTGGCAAATGTGCTTGCCTGATTAAAGACAGCTTTTAGCTGCACATTTTTAGTTGATTCTGTAATAGTTCAGTGGTCCTATTAGTGCAAGAGAAAAATCCTAGTTCTGCAAAGACAGTGAGCCCTGGTGTTTTCACGCACTGTGAGGTGTTTACCAAGTTGTCGGAAACTCCTCACCTTGCACCCACTTGCTGGATGAGGAAACATTGAAATGTTCGCCCTGCTCCGTCTGGAACAATTTGAATACCCGGGTGGCGGCAGAACCTCAGTGTCCTCTAGGAGAGACCAGATGCTTTAGCAATGGGATAGACCCCTGAATTCAAAAGGTTCTAAGGCAGAGAAAACCCCCTATACACATGGACAGTGAGCCATATATTTTTTAAAAATTTAAGTGAAAAAAGAAATCAGGCCATTCCTTTCACTTGGGAAGCAGATGATTGAACTTTCTTTTGTTTCAGTTCTGAAAGTTCAGCTGCAGCATCTCAACAAACCCAGGTTTGGAAAGACTCACATTTCTCACGATCTGAATTCTTCCCTAGGATTAGAACCCTCAGCACCTCCTGCAGCCTTCCCTGGGCAGGAGAGGCTGCCACTGTGTCCTGAAGGCCCATCTAGAGTGTTGTTTGAGCTCAAAATACCAACCTGCTGGCTTTGTCCCAGTTCTCATCTTTTCTAACCACTTCTGTTTTAGATTAAGTCAGCAAAGACATCTTTGAAAATGTGAGTATTATCGCGAGTGATGGGCCCACGACCAGCATTGATCTCGGTTGCTTGCATGTGACATGGCCAGTTAAGCGGCCAGTTAAGCGGCCGATCACTCATCTGGGTGTGGGGAGATGGGCAGCCACGCTTGAGGGGAATATGGACTGCCTAGAAAGATAACCTGGCCAGAGAGACGCTGGAGGGAGTTCTTTATTACCATAATATTCGATATGGTCCTCAACTGATGAAGACGGATTTCCTTTCACAGTTATAAAACTCCAAGGGTGTCTGAAAAAGAAACAACAAAAAGTGAAGTTCTCACAGGTCTGAACTTGCCCTGGGGGCAGATAAGCATCCCTCACTGCTGTTTGGGGGAGAGGCACTCGTCAGCTGGGCCTCTCTTCTCCAGAAGAGCAAGAGCTATTCTCCGTGAGAGATTCCTCCCGGCTTCCTTGTCGCCCAGCTTGCCTGATGTTGGCTTATTGTGAGCCTACTCAGCTCCATTCTGGCAGAAGACTGGGATATGAATCACAAATAAACAAACAAGCCAACAGACCTCCTGTACCACTCGCCAGGCTCAATTATGTCCTGAAGCAAGTGCTCAGATACTCTTAGGAAAACAGGGAAAGTGTGTTCCAAGAGACAGAGGTTATTATTCCCAAGCCTGGCTCCCCTAGAGTTGAGCTCGAGGAAAAGACCAAAGACTGATGGACTGACTGCCCTAGCATCTGCCTTGGGCCCTGGGAAGGAAAGAAAGTTCTCTCTCTCTTAAAACGAGGGAAGGGAAAAAGAAAAGTTTGAAGACTTTGAAAAACTGTCCACCCATCTTTCCTCCAGGAAAGCCTGCACTTCTGTAAGGCAGGAAGGTTTTCCTGCCCTTTTTTATTCTCCCCATAAAGCCGACTACAGCGATGGGGTTCAGGAAACGCTGCCCCAAAATATGACAGTTTGGCACACGGAATAGTTTAAACTGAAGTAAGTTGAGAAACAGCAGGAGGGATTTTCTGACATTCCCCTGAAGTAGGTCATACGCACTCGTGTGAGATGTTTTCCTTATCCCCAGAGGGAAGGAGCATCCCTGTCTCTAAAGACAGAGGAGTCAAGAGGAATCTGAAGCAATCAGCCTTGCGAAGTGTGCCAGTTTACTATACTTAACTCCTAACTTTTGTCCTGTCACATTTTCCCATGACTGTCCACTTTCATCAAAACCAGTATGAAAACACTCAGGTTTAACTTTCTTTCTTTCTTTCTTTCTTTTTTCTTTCTTTCTTTCTTTCTTTTTTCTTTCTTTCTTTCTTTCTTTCTTTCTTTCTTTCTTTCTTTCTTTCTTTCTTTCTCTCTCTCTCTCCCTCTCTCTCTCTCTCTCTCTCTCTCTCTGTCTCTCTCTCTCTGTTTCTCTCTCTCTCTCTCTCTTTCTTTCTTTCCAGAGTCTCACTATGTCATCCATGCTGAAGTGCAGTGACATGATCATGGCTCACTGCAGTCTCTGCCTACTGGGGCTCCAGTGATCCTTATGCCTCAGCCTCTCTAGTAGCTGGGACTATAGGCACACGCCACCATGACCAGCTAATTTTTTGATTTTATTGTAAAGACGAGGTCTCACCATGTCACCCAAGCTGGTCTTGAACCCCTGGGCTCAGGTAATCCTCTCACCTCAACCTCTCAAAATGTTGGGATCACAGGCGTGAGCTACCATGCCTGGCCAGGTTTAACTGCTTCTTTAGGTCTTCTTTTCCTTCTGAAGGCTCCTACATCACGTGAGACTTACTATATTAAAGACATTTGTATGCTTTTCTCTTGCTCCATCAGTCACTTGTTATGGGTCTCCAGTCAAGAACTTAGAAGGGTGGAAGGAAAGATACTTTCTTGCCCTGCAGTAGCATCTCTTTCACTATGGGCTATCGATCGATCTTGGCATTGAACGGCTCTTCCTGTTGTTTTGATCTTGTCTTGGAAAGTAAGTCACCATTTAATGGTGTTTAACTGAGGTTGGGGATTTGACAATGTTGCTCTCTTGCTTGAAATCTTCAGTGACTCCCCAGCGCCCTTTGGATAAAAATGAAGGCTCTTGGCACAGAGCCAAAGGCCCTGCTCTGTGTGACCCCTGATCCCCTGGCCTCACCTTTCACCGCCTCACCCTCTTGCATATCCTGTTGCTTCCTGAACTCCCCCCTTCTTCAGGAGAGTTGCGCTTTTGCCCCTGAGACTCCAAACCTGCTAGTCTCCACGTGGGAAAACTGCTTGGTCTCATCTTCACCTGGAAGTCTGCAATGAGCTCCACCTGCCCACTCTCTGGCTGTTTCATGCCTTGTCATTAATTTCCATTAATGTCTGCCTCCTCACAAGAGCCCAGGACAACTGGTCCAGCCCAGTGCCTCCTGCCAGGAGGCGTTCAATGATCGTTTTCTGAATGAAGGAACAAACAAGGGGTCTAAGTCTCAGTTCCTCTGCTGATTTTAGAAGCTTAGATTTATCACTCAAAGTGTCACGCTGAAAATAAGAAGCAGAAATGTAATTCCTGCCTACATATCTTGTTTGCCCATGTTAATGACCCTGACAAAACATGGTGAGTACCCTTCCTTCCCATAGTTCTTATTTTATTTTTATTTTATATTTTGTAGAGAAGCGGTCTCACCATGCTGCCCAGGCTGGTCTTGAACTCCTGACCTCAGGTGATCCTCCAGCCTTGGCCTCCCAAAGTGCTGGGATTACAGGTGTGAGTCACTGTGCCTGGCCTTCATAGCTCTTACTTATAAGTAGAGAATAGTTGCTAAAGTTTACTGAGTGCTTATTCTGTGTCAGACACAATGATAAATATTTTGCTCATATTATCACATTCAATCCTCCAACATTCCTTTGAGATAGTTCCTGATATATCCCATTCTACAGATGCAGGAACCATGCAAAGAGAGGACGAGTCACTTGCCTGCAGTCACACATCAAATTCAAACCATCAGATGCCAAATCCTGGGCCCTTCGTCATTACCTTCTTCTGCTGAGGCCCCAAGTAGCCAATTGCCTTGTGGTTCTATTTCTTACTGTAAATTAATAAACTGGCCTTTTGGCTGGAAAAAGGCTGGAATTGCACTTGGCGTTTGCTAACAAAAGAGTCTCACAATGCCAAGGTATCATTGTCATCTTTGGCTGCTTAAGTTTCCTGCTTGAGTTTCCCTTCCAGAAGGAGCATCCTCTGGGCTGTTGGAGAATGTGTCCTGGAACACCCTCCCTTGCCCAGGGAATCTGCCCAGCTGGCAAAATTACCGTGCTTTGAGCTCAGAAAAGCCTCTGTCTTGTCTCTCATCTTGCCCCTGATCTGGAGAGCTAAAGGGAAGGACTTCACAATCTCCAGGCACCCATGGGAGTGAGAACACTGACTTTCCACTCAGCTAAGACTTGATTCAACACAATAAAAAGTCATGGTTACTGTGGGACAAAGAGCTTCTTCTTGGTGCCAACATCAGGTGTGTCACTTCCATACAAAACAAAACAAAACAAAAAATCCACACTAGAACATATCAAAGGGCCCCTTCTCCTGGGGCATTTGTCTGAGCAGACACTTTGCAAAATCTCTAAAAACACATCTGCCAATCCTCAAAGCAGGACATGAACCCTTTGCCAAAGAAATAGAAAATGAACATTAGCTGCATATTTGACAGCATGGCTCTTACACACAGTAGATACTCAATATTTTGCAAGTGGCTGAGTGAATGAGTTCACATAAACAGAGAGTTTTTGTGTTTTATGGGTGGACTATGCTTGCAACAAAACAAAACAAAACAACGCAGGCTTCCTTTAAGGATAACCCCCAGGTGTGCCCTGTGCAGGTGGACAAAGTGCCCAGTGGAGAAGGAACGATGAGTGGTACCTAAAGCCAAGGTGGAGGAAACGCTTGCTGCTCAGTCTGGTCATCGCCTTCCGAGCCATGTCATCTAGGTTTCAAGAACCCTCATCATTCACTGCAACAGAAAGGATCCTGCCGTCAGGGACCACATTCAAGTACTGAACCAGGCCTTTGCTCTCTCTCTCTTGGATCTATAAGTGTCAGACCTAAAAAGGGCAGAGAAGGGATTTGAACAGTCTTGACAAGAACCAAAAAAAGAGAGATAGAGATCTAAGCACGTGTCCATGATGCAACCACTAACATGTCATCCAAACATTCCAAGGGCTGTGGATTGTAAAGAAAGAAGTCTTTTTTTTTTGAAAGAACAAAGAAGTTTCATTAGTTTGCATGCCATACAGCGATACCCAAGAGGAAGAGATTTGACTTGACTGTAATGATCATTCACTGGGTAAAATGCCAAAGAAGTGAGGCATGGTGACTCATGCCTGCAATCCCACCATGTTGGGACGCCAAGGCGGGAGGACTGCTTGAGCCCAGGAGTTCAAGATCAGCCTGGGCAATATAGCGAGACTTCATCTCTACAAAAAAATGAAAACATTAGTCTGGCTTGGTGGCACATTCCTGTAGTCCCAGTTACTTGGGAGGCTGAGGCAGGAGGATCGCCTGAGCCTAGGAGGTCAAGGTTGTGGTGAGCTGCATTGTGCCACTGCACTCCAGCCTGGGTGACACAAAGTGAGACCCTGACCCCCCA
>NW_006985803.1:0-706 GCF_000164805.1 Carlito syrichta
CATACCTCGGCGGAAGGATCACATCTGGCCTAAAGTTCAAGACCAGGTAGGAGACCAGGATGTTGATCAAATGGAAAGCCTTTGAATGTAGCAGTTTGGGAGGCCCAAACTGAATGGATGGCTCGATTTGGGGGGTATGAGAGCCTTTTGGGCAACGTAGTGAGTAAAGAAAAGAAGGAAAGAAAGGAAAGAAGGAAAGGAAAGAAAGAAAGAAAGAAAGAAAGAAAGAAAGAAAGAAAGAAAGAAGAAAGGAAGGAAAGAAAGAAAGAAGAAAGAAAGGAAAGAAAGAAGGAAGGAAGGAAAAGAAAGAAAGAAAAAAGAAAGAAAGAAAGAAAGAAAGAAAAAGAAAAAGAAAGAAAGAAAATAAGAAAGAAATTCATTCTCCTGCAAACCTTCCCTCAGTCCTTGCCTCCCCCCAACATGAAAAGGTCCCCCAAGCTCGGCACCTTTCAACCCAAAGCCTCCCCCAAATGACTGCCCCTGCTATGGTGCGAGAGTTCCCAAACCTCCCTGGCCAGGTTCCTGTGGGCTTTCCTCTCCGAGGTGTGAAATGTGCCACAGGTAGGCTGACCATCCCACTCAGCGACAAGGATATTCCAACAAGAAAGGACAGGGACACATCCCTCACCTGAGGACATTTCTTATGCTCCAATCCTGTTTTTCCTGGCTCTAAGCCAGTTCCCCTGAACCCTTCATGCGAAGTTAA
>NW_006985804.1:0-713 GCF_000164805.1 Carlito syrichta
AGCTATCTGACTTAACCAGCTGATTTAGCTAGTTAGCTAACAAGATAGCTAGCTGACTTAACCAGCTGACTAAGCTAGCTGACTTATCTAGTTAGCTAGTTGACTTAGCTAGCTGATTTAACTAATTAGCTAGTTGATTTAACTAGATGGCTTAACTAGTTAGCTAACTAGTTATCTAGCTGACTTAGCTAGCTGAATTAACTCATCAGCTATCTAGCTGGCGAGCTGACTTAACCAGCTGATGTAACTCGTTAGATAACTAGTTAGCTAGCTGACTTCACCAGCTGACTTAACTCTTTAGCTAACGAGCTAGCTAGCTGACTTCACCAGAGCAAAATTCTAAAAAATTCTAAAATTCTAGAAACAGTGACACTCTGGTGACAAACCAGGCAGTTCCTTGTTGGGTAACTGAGTCATGTCTTTGGGATATACATCAGCTGTTTCTGACAGTCTTTGGCATTTTAGGACTGTCTTAATGATGCACCTCCAGATCATAAAAATATGTACAGAAAATAAAAATCTGAGTAAACATAATACATTGTTCATGTTTCTTTCTGAGGCACTCAATTTTTGTGGTGTGCCACACTCAGCACACCCAGGCAAGTCACGTTTCTGTAATTGGTGCTTCTTTCTGATTTTACTCCAGGGAGCAAAATCCAGGTTTTAGCTGGGCTCGGTGTCTCAGCCCTGTATCCCACACATTTGCGAGACTG
>NW_006985806.1:0-752 GCF_000164805.1 Carlito syrichta
TCTGACCCATAGTTCAAGATCAGGAAGGAAGACCAGGATGTTGACCAAATGGAAAACCTGTGATTGCAGCAGTTTGAATGCCAGTCAGAGAGGATGGCACGAGTTGGATGGTTTGAGAGCAGCCTGGGTAACCTAGTGAGGAAAGAAATGGAACACAGAAAGGAAGGAAGAAAGAAAGAAAGAAAGAAAGAAAGAATCAATTCTCCTGCAATCTTTCTCCCCTCAGTCCTTCCCCCCGACCCCCTCAACATGTGAGAGTGCCCCAAGCTCAGCACCTTTCAACCCCAACCCCCCCAAATGGCTGAAACCGCTTTGGTGAGGGAATTCCCATGCTCCCTGGCCAGGTTCCTCCTGGCTCTCCTCTCTGCCGTGTGAAATTGCTCCAGGCAGGCTGACACTCCTACTCGGCATCTCGGACCTTCCACCAAGAAAGCCCAGGGACACATCCCTCACCTGGGACATTTCTTCCCCCAATACCATTTTTCCTGGCTCTAACGTCATTCACCCTGTGAACACATGATGAGCAGTTGAGAATCTTTGTATGATTCTCATGTTTTTTGGAGACAGTGTCTGGCTCTGTGGCCCAGGTTGGTGTCTGGGTACATGACCATCATTCACCGCCAGCCTTAAAATCATGGGCTCCAGTGATCCTCCCACCTCAGCGTCCAGAGTGGCCAATATGATGTACACCTCAACCCTAGACCCCTGTTTGGATGGCTACAGAACGAGCTCTGCCTCCATGACCCTGGCTG
>NW_006985807.1:0-806 GCF_000164805.1 Carlito syrichta
CAAGGATAAAAATCAAACTTTTTCCTATAGCTGATAAGAAGGAATTATTCAGGCTTTTCTGACTCTTAAAGAAGAGCAAAAAGTTCTTAATGCTCAGTGCTTTCTTCTTTGAATTTTATTCTTCAGGGAAAAAAAGCATAATGTTCAAATGTAGTGCTCTGTCTAGCCATTCACATTTATGGAGTGTCTAATTTTTTTTTTTTTGCCAGATACTGTGCTGATGGTACCAGGCATATGAGGGATGGTTCCTGCCTTCAGGGAGTCTGCCAGGCTATGGGAGGAGACTGTCATCGGGATCACAGATTCTGAATAGTGAGGTGAGAGCTAGAGAAGATGAAGATCAGAGATGCCAGTTTATGTGTCCAAGAAGAGGCAACACATAGCTGAGTTTTTATAAATAGGCAGAAGTTGTCTGGGAAAAGCAGGGAGGGAAGATCCAGTCACAGGAAAGAACAGGTATGAAGGTACATAAATGACCCCCATAGTTTAATATGGTCATACAATAGAGTTTTGGAGTGAGGAAAAGGAGGGTGGAGGGCGAAAAGAAGAGAGAGAGAGAGAGAGAGAGAGAGAGAGAGAGAGAGAGAGAGAGAGAGAGAGAGAGAGAGAGAGAGAGAGAGAGAGGAGAGAGAGAAAGTGATTTGCGCACAAACCCAAGTATAGACTGTGTCCTGTCCTGAACAGTAAACCAGTGAATATGTCTAAGCAGAGTGGGCAAGTGCTCACATTAGTGTGTGTTTTTAATAGGTCTGGCAGGAGTACAAGAATTTCATACAACAAAAGGATACTTGGGGTGGAACTGTTTA
>NW_006985808.1:0-4030 GCF_000164805.1 Carlito syrichta
AAAGGACGGTTGGTGGCTGGAGATGTTAAGGCCTGGAGGGATCACCCCTAGCCGTGCGACTAGAGCTTCATTGCCTCTCAGTGTACCTGCTTGACCCTTCAATGATATGGAAAAGGACGGGTTACTCGTCCAGCAAGATGCTGGCTTCCCGAAATTGAGAGACTGTGCTTATAACTCTAAGGTGGACTATCCTGTACCTGGTGAAAGACTATATATTAGTGACTGGGGTTTTAAAGGCTCTACGCTTGCTGCAGATAGAAGGCACTCCAATGGATGAGTACCCCCAAAACTTTCATTTAAAATTGGAATCATACAAGCCATTCAGCCTCATTTGTGGAGAGCCCTCACATCCCTTCAACCAGTCAGCCTGTCTAGGCCTGTTGGACAAACTCAGCTGTATCACATTAGGGCATGTTTACAGACCTCCTATGTGTTTTTAGTATGGAATAAGTACCAAACTGTTAAAATTGAGTGTCATAGCAATGTTTATAAGGTGTCTTGTACTGAATGTATTTTAACTAATTGTTTAACTAATGCCTTTTATGATGGTTTTGTTATTCTTAAGAGCCTCCTTATTTGATGATTCCTGTGCACTTGTCATCTCGTTGGTATGATGAATATGGTTTGCAGACACTGCATGAGGTTAGTTCCCTTTTGGAAAGACAGAAAAGATTTTTGTCTTCTTCAATTTTAGAAATTACAGCTTTGATAGCTATTGCTAATTCAGTAACAGTTTCAGCAGTAGCTCTATCTAAGGAAGTCCACACAGCAACCTTTGCTGATCAGTTATCTAGGAATTTTTCTATTGCATTATCTACTCAAAAGATTATAGATCAAAAGCTAAAAAGTACAGTTAATGCTTTGGAGGAGGCAGTTTTAGCCATAGGACAAGATCTTATGACTTTAAAGATAAGATTGGCTCTCCGGTGTCACTCTGAGTTTAAATGGATTTGCCTCACTCCTTTAGAGGTAAATAAGTTTGTCCACACGAGGGACAAATTAAGAAATCATATCCGTGGAATTTGGAATCACTCAGACTTGAGTATAGACCTTACTAAATTACATCAAGAAATACAGGACATGACTTGCTAAGCAACAGTTCCACTACTCAGGATTAGCCAGTTCTCATCATTCATCAAAGAAAAGTCATTGATGTCTATACTCATTAATGTGGGAATTTGCGGAGCAGTGATTCTTGTGCTGCTATGCCTGCTTCCAATTATTTTCAAGGTGCTGAAGACAAGAATTTCTCAGCTCAACACCCAATTCAATGGGTTCATGCTAAAAAATAATAAAGGTAGAGATGTTGGGAGCCGGCCTTGGAGGCCCACCTGAGCATTAGGGATCCAGGTGGGCTGCAGACCCCGAGACCACCAGGTTGTGTTCAGGAGCTGAAGGCTCATTCCCTCCTCCTTTCTTTGATGTTTGGCATGACCCACTAGCAGAGACTTTGATGATCTAAGCATGAAGCTCTGAGAATAAGACAGGCATGGCTTACTCTAGGGATCCATTGTTCCCGTTTCTCATAGACTGAGGTTTCGGCATTAAACTTAACACCATTTAAACTCGGGTCACATTTGGGAGCCTTTTTCATGATGCAAGCTTCTTTATAAGATTTCAAACTGTATTTGTAGGATTAGTATATACATTTAGAGAGCTGTTTCCAGCTTTAGATGGTATAGATGATTATCTAGACTTACCACAAATGGCCCAGCAAGAACTTTGAACTGGGCCACATTCCTAAGAACCCAGTGTCCACTTTGGGCTGGGCTGCATTCCTTTGCACCGGTTCTTTAGTTACAATTAGTGTACTTTTATTCTACTTATAATAGAAACTGATTTTATTTTATTCATTGAAAGTATTATAGAATAAGTTACACTACGTCAGGTAATTACGTTAGTTCAAGCATGATCAAATATGATATTTTGAGGTTGTATAGAATAATGCTAACCTTAGAAATTTCATTGTTCTCATTTTCTAATAATTCCAGTTTTGGCTTTAGTACAATTACAGCTTGCATTTAGATTTTATTTTAGAAGTTTTATTGCTGATGATCAGCCATATATATTGGGATTAGGAATTAGAAACTTTTATGGAAATTGAGATAGATACATAGGATTTTAGAATAGCCATTTTGTTAAAAGATTGTAATCAATTTTTCCTAGAAATGTCCCAGCGTGGTCTTTGGACTGGGCCACATTCTTTAGGAATTGGTTTGAGTTATAATTAAGAGTTTCAATAGTGTAGGTAGAATTAGAACAGAATAGAAAGGTATTATGACTTAAGTCAGTCATTAGGTGTTGGATATGCATAAGTTTTAGAAGTTATTGACTATTAGGTTTTATGATGTTAGAATTATTGTATTGTCTTTGAGGAACATAACCCAAGCATAAGGAAGAGTGAGATAATTTTGGGATTCTCATGCTTGGGAAAATGCCTGGTGAGAGGGGGACGCCCCTCATCCATCTGGCTTTGTGTTCATGTGAATGTCTTGTGATTTGATTGGGATTGTCCTTCCTCATGCTTGAGGAAACACCTGGTGGGTGGGGGGATGTGCCTCATCTGCCTGGCTTTGTGTTCACGTGAAAGTATTATGATTTAACATGTGAAAATTTGGGATAAAAGTCTCACGGTTGGTCCCAATAAATGGCTTTAGCTCATTTCACTGTACAGTTGTCCATTTTCTTTCTTTATCTTTCTTATTCTTTATATCTATCCCTCCATCTATCTCTCTTTTAATATCTATCTCTATTACAGAATCGGCTTCTGCACTATAGAGAGTCCAGTCTCTTCCTTTCTACCTCTTTCTATTTCTTTCTCTTTATTTCTCCAGAATAATCGCAGATACTGCCCCACCTTTCTGGGACCCTCTAAATCTCTGCAGGGGCTAGTCACCCATATGTTTACAGTAATCAACACGGCTTGATACTGGTCCAAGAATAGGCACATAGGCCAATGGATTAGCACAGAGAATGAAATCCTCAAATTCTCAACCAACTAACTCATCTTTGAAAAAACCTCCAAGACCCACTGGGTAATGAAGAACATATACAGTAAATGGTGCTGGGAAAAGGCTGGCAACATGCAAAAGGTTGAAACAGGACCCCATTCTATCACCATACACATTAACTGTAAATGGATCAAAGACCTAAATGTAGAACACCAAATTATAATAGTCTTAGAAACGCAGGAGAAACCATTAGGTAAACTGGAACCAGAAACTAATTCCTCTTCAGAGTCCTAAATAACCATGCCTTAAGAAGTAAGTTTGACAAGTGGGATCTCCTCAAATTAATATACTTCTGCAAAACAAAACAAAACATCAGAAGAGCAGGGATACAGCAAAAAGAATGTAAAAAAAGATTTTCCACATATATATCTGTAAAAAGGCATAACATCTAGGATCTGCAAGAAACTCAAGCACTCAGAAAAATCAGAAAACAGGAGAAACCATTAGGTAAACTGGAACCAGAAACTAATTCCTCTTCAGAGTCCTAAATAACCATGCCTTAAGAAGTAAGTTTGACAAGTGGGATCTCCTCAAATTAATATACTTCTGCAAAACAAAAGAAAACATCAGAAGAGCAGGGATACAGCAAAAAGAATGTAAAAAAAGATTTTCCACATATATATCTGTAAAAAGGCATAACATCTAGGATCTGCAAGAAACTCAAGCACTCAGAAAAATCAGAAAAACATTCCCTTTGAAAAGTGTACAAAATATGTGATTAAACCCTTTTCATAAGAAGAGATATGGGCAGCCTGGAGACACATGAAGATTGCTCAGCCTTACTCATCATCAAAGAAATGCAAATGAAACCACTTTGAAATACCACATACCCCCTGTAAGACAGGCCATCATTGATAAAACAAACAATAACAGATGTAGGTCAGGATTTGGGATGAAATAAATGCTTCTCCACTACATGTGGACTGAAAAGTAGAGCAACATCTTTGGAAAACTGTTTGGTGATATGTAAAGGACAAGATATTGACAAACCATGTGACTCAGTATTCCCCTGTCGAGAA
>NW_006985809.1:0-625 GCF_000164805.1 Carlito syrichta
AGGGGAATTACTGAGTCACATGGTAGGTCAAGATCCTGTCCCTTACAAACCTCCACACACTTTTCCAAAGATGTTGCTCTACTTTTCAGTACACATGCAGTGTAGAAGCATGTATGTCTTCCCAAATCCTGACCTGCATCGGTTATTGTTGTTTTATTAATGATGGCCAGTCTTACAGGGGGTATGTGGTATTTCAAAGAGATTTCATTTGCATTTCTTTGATGATGAGTGAGGCTGAGCAATTTTCATGTGTCTGCTGACTTCCAGTACTCTTGTAATGAAAAGTTTCCAATCACGTATTTTACACACTTTTCAAAGGGAATGTGTCTGATTTTTCTGAGTGTTTGTGTTTCTTGTAGATGCTCGATGTTAGCCCTTTTAAAGATATATTGGTGGAGAATCGTTTTTCCCATTCTGTTGGCTGTATCCCTGCTCTTCTGATGGTTTCTTTTGTTTTGCAGACGTATATTCATTTTATGAGAACCCACTTGTCTAACTTACTTCTTAAGGCATGGGTATTTAGGACTCTGAAGAGGAATTACTTTCTGGTTCCAGTTTCCCTAATGGTTTCTCCTGCATTTTCTAAGATTATTATAATTTGTTTTTTTACATTTATGTCTTTGAT
>NW_006985810.1:0-592 GCF_000164805.1 Carlito syrichta
CAGTGAGTTGATCCAAACCTCCATCTCCTTTCTTTTCTTAGAACACAGCATTAGCCTTCTGAATGGAGTGATTATCTGAAAGGGATAATTCAATCTAATAATTAATACCCAAATAGTAAGATTGTTGAAAAGCCTAACATCTTAGAAGGTCATTCGATTTCCTTCTTTTTTTTAATTTTTTTTTTTTAGTTGTAGTCTCGCTCTGTTGACCAGACTGGAGTGCAGTGGCCCACTCCCAGCCACCACAGCTTGACCTGCTGTACTGCAGTGATCCTTCCACCTCAGCCTTTCAAGTAGCCAGAACTATAGGCAAGCGCTACCACATCCGGCTAATTTTTGATTTACTGTAGAGATGAGGTCTCACCAAGTTGCTCAGGTGGGTCTGAACTCACTGGCTCAGGCAATCTACTCACCTCAGCCTCCCAAAGTGCTGGGTTTACAGACTGAACCATTGAGCCCAGCCAGACCATTCCATTTCTAATCCAAGTCTTCATTTTCTTGTTTAAGAAAGTAAGAAACTCTAATATTTATGCTTTTTGTTCTCTGAATATGATGTGATGTGGTCAAAAAAAAGAAAGTTGGAGTTTTTCTT
>NW_006985811.1:0-9320 GCF_000164805.1 Carlito syrichta
GAAAAGGAGACAGAGAGTACCTTGGAAAAAACACTGCATGAGACTCTCCAAGAAAACTTTTCTCATTTTATTAGAAATGTAACCATCTAAACATAAGAGATTTCAGAAAATTCCTGCAAGGCATCAATCAGAAGACCAACTCCCAGACACATATAATTTTCTTATGCAAAAATAGATATAAAATAAAATATCCTAAAGGCAGAGAGAGAGAAAGATCTGACAACCTACTATGGAAGATCAATTAGAATGGCAGTAGATTTATCTAGAGAAACACTACACTACAGGTTGGAAGAGACTGGAATCCAAACTTTAGTGTTCTCAAGGATAAACAATTCCATCCAAAAATTTCTTACCTAGCTAAGCTAAGCTTCATTAGTGATGGAGAATTAAAATTCTTCACAGGCATTCAGTCGCAAAGAGTTTATGCTGCTCCAGATTGGCTCTACAAGAGGTGCTTAAAAAGGTACTAAGCACAGAAGAAAGAAAGAAAAAAAAAAGAACAATCACAATCTTCCAAGAATGCAGGAAAACAGAAAATCAACACATCTTGCATTGTGCCTACAAAAATTGAAAATACACACATATATCAACCCCAAAAACATAAGAAAACCAACAAGTAAATAAACAAACAACAATCACAGTAACAATAAACCTTACAAAAGCCTCATGGCAGGAATAAACTTTCACATCTCAATAATCACCCTGAACGTGAATGTACTAAATACACCACTGAAAAGACATAAAATGAAAAATTGGATAAAAAAGTATGATTAAGCAATTTTCTGCTTCCAAGATGCAGATCCCAACACAAAGTCCTCTCAAATTAGTGGATGGAAAACAAAACTTTAGACACATGGAACACAAAAGAAGGCAGGAGTCATGATCTTAATAATATACATAAAAACACTTAAACTATCAAAAATTTTAAAAAGATACAAAACGGCACTACATAATGATAAAAGATTCATTCCACCAACAGAAATATCCATCCTAAACATACTCACCCAACAGTAGAGCACCAGCTTTTGTAAAACAGTTAATAAGTAAACTAAAAAAAGATATTGACTCTAACACTATAATAGCTGGGGACTTAGATAACCAACTAACAACCCAAGATAGATCATCATGACAAAACCTCAACAAGGAGATCTGGAACATCAACATGATGCTTAAACAAATTTACTTAATACATACCTACAGAATACTCCTTCCAACAACCATGGAATATACATTCTACTCATCACCACATGGAATATACTCTGTGATCGACCACATACTAAGCCATAAGTCAAGCATAAAAAAAAAATTCATAAGATTGAAATACTGGCATGCACCTTCTCAGAACACAGTGGAATTAAAATAAAAACCACCACCAACAAAATTCCTCCAAAACCCACAAAGACATGGACACTAAACTACATGATACAGAGCAACTCATGGATCATTACAGAAATCAAAACAGAAATTAGAAGTCTCCTGGAAACAAAGAAAATGAAGAAACATCTTATCAAAACCTGCTAAGTATCATGAAAACAGTATCATGAAAACAATACTAACAATACTAAGAGGGGAATTCATATCTCTAGGAATACACATCAAGAAAATAGAAACAGTTAACAAGTTAACAGCCTAACAAATCACCTAAGGACATTGGAATAACAAAACCACCAAAACCCTAACTTTAGCAGAAGAATCCAGATCACCAAAGGAAAAGCCCAAGTTCAATTATGGGACAAAGAAGACAAAGTTATCATAGAAAAAAATCAATGAAACAAAAAGCTGGTGATTTGAAAGGATAAAAACGATTGATGATCTCCTAGCCAGACTGACCAAGAAAAAGAGAGCAAAAGCCAAAATAAACACAATCAGAAATGAAAAAGATCAAGTCACAATTGATACCGAAGTAATACAAAAGATTATCAGATATTATTATGCAGACCTGTATGGCAAACTCGAAAATCTAAATGAATGGAGGACTTTCTGATATCACACAACCCCCTTGAAGCAAGAAGAAATTGATATTCTAAATGGACCAATAACAACCCAGAAAATTGACTTCATCATAAGAAAACTACCTTAAAAAAAAAAAAAAAAAAAAAAAGGAAAAGAAAAGCCCTGGACCAGGCAGCTTTCTAGCAGAATTCTTTATTTTTATTTTAAAGATGTGGGGTGCAATTCAGGGTTAGGCACACAAAGAGTCATTGTACACGTAAAGTTTGGGCCTCACTTTGGTCCCCACTTCACCTGGTTTGAGATCAAGTAGCTTTTTATTGTTATGCTCCCCGATTCCCTGCAGTTTCCCACTACTGTCAATCCCTTTCTTGTAATATTATGAAGATTATTCAGGGTCCGCTTATGAGTGAGAACATATGGTACTCAGTTCTTTGTTTCTGTGATAGATCATTGAGTATTACAGACTCTACATCCATTCAAGTTGCTGCTAAGTTTATAATTTTGTCCTTTATGACTGTACAATATTCTATCATGTTTATGTACCACATTTTTAATCTAGTCTACTTTTGATGGGCAGCACGGTTTTATCACACTGCTTTCCACAGAGGTTGTTTTGGGAGTTTTCACTCCAAAAAAACAGTGTAGAAGTATTCCCTTTTCCCCACATCCTCTCCAGTATTTGTTGTTTTCTGAGTTATTGAGGATGGCCACCATGATTGGAGTTAGGAGGTTTCTCAGTGTAGTTTTAATTTGCATGTCTTTGATGATTAGTGAGGCTGAGCATTTTTTCATGTATCTGCTAGCTAACCATATGATTTCTTTTGAGAAGTGTCTATTCATAACTTTTGCCCACCTTTTAATAGGGTTTTTTCTTTATTATCTTGTATCTTGCAAATCTCCTGAATTCACTTATTAGTTCTAGTAGTGTTTTGTACATTCTCAATGATTTCTATGTTAACCCTCTTGTCATCTTCAAGTAAGGAGAGTTCTTTTTTTAAATCTATGTTTTATTTTAAAGATGTGGGGTACAATTCAGATTTAGGTATACAAAAGGACATCATACAGAAAAAGTTGAAGCCTCCCTATGGTCCTCACTTTGCCTGGTCAGATCAGGTACCCTTATAAAAGGAGGAGCTGATACCAATCCTATTGAAAGTTTTTTAAGCAATTGAGAAAACTGTAACTCTCCCCAAATCATTTTATGAAGGTAACGTCACACTGGTACAAACCCTGGTAAAAATCAAAGAAAGAAAGAGAACTACAGACACATATCCCCGAGGAACATAATACAAACATTATCAACAAGATTCTAGCCAATCAGATCCAATAAAAAATATCTAAAAAATCATCCACCATGACCAAGCAGGCTGCAACGACACCTTAGTTGTCAATAGGGGTGACTGGAAATTTCAAGCATGCAGCTCCTTTTCTGCCAATCACTGAATTCTCAGACATACCCAGAAGAACACCAAAGAAACCATTCATGAGAGCTGAAGTGGGAGAAAGAACAGAGGAAAGAAGAGTAGAAAGGCATATTCTTAAGGAAATGTTTCCCTATGAAGCATCTACATCCACAGGAATTAGTGCTAGTTGCCGCAGGCCAATCAAAGGGGTTGCAGGCAGGCCATCACAGCTCAGTGATCAGGATGGATGAGTCCTTGGCATCTAAATATATTCCTAAGTATGTTCCCTTAAGATGTCAAGTCAGAAAGGACAAAAAAAGGACGCTCCATTCCCGTGTGGATAAAAGTTTTGCTGTTTGTTATTGTGGCAGTTTTTTTTGTTTTTGGCCTATCAAGTTATGGAAACCAACCAAGAAAATCCCTTCTCTAATTTTCTTCCTGTCGACTAAAGTAAACTCAACTGAAGGCATCTCTTTGACACATTCAACTTAGTCTCCTTTTTTAATAACTGTGTTGAAAAACATTTGTGTACAATTGTTGATTCTAAGAACTAAAAATAATGTGATTTCACCTCAATAAATGTACTATTCCATTGAAAAGCAAACAAAATACATATATATGGACTTCATGAAAATGTTTTTGGACTTTGGACTCGTAGGAGATCTCTTTGTGCCATATGAATAATCTTTTTTTGCTCTGGAACTTTTTTGTAGGCTTCATTTTTTTAATGTGTACATCTTCATTTTTGGAGACAAAAGTGGTTTTTTGTGTATTTAGGAAACAAGGACAAAACATGTGGCAGTGTGTGAAGCTACATAGTTAAATACTTTCAATTCTTACATAAAAGATTTTAAGAATTCTCTGATGAATAAAAACTTTACAGACATGTGAAACGATGAAATTCGCTAAGAGCAAAACTCAGTTGTACTTTTTGCAACTACAGCAAAGTTTGATGGTGCTTATGAGGAAAAGTACAGCAATAATCTCTTCTGTAACTTTTATTAATAGTGATATTATTGTTTTAGTCCTATCATACTTTTCTTTAGAAGCCTTCTGGAATCATGAAAGTCCTACTTCAGCAAAACTCATTTAAACACCTGTAGGTCTGGCTGAAGCAATATGTTTCAGAGAACTGTTAGCTGGCTGTATGTGTTTTACAAAGGTGTTAGCTAGCTATAAGCTATAATTGGGAATTTGTACTTTTTAATTTACAGCAGAACATTTATTCTGTCAATCCAGTTTGTTACCAAAATATTTTTAAGATAAGCTGTGTGTGTTTGTTTAGAAGTTAAACATTTTAAACACCAATCTTATATTCCATTTGGATTCATTATTGCATTGTCTTCTGTTACCAAAAACAAACTTTGCCAAGTTATTTTGCCCTGCATCATTTGATTTAAAAGTATTTCCTCTTAAATTGCTTAATAAGCAGTAGTTGATACTTAAAATTGTATACTTAAGATTGTAAACTCTGAATATGAGGTGGGCATTATTACTTTGTGTACTCTTAAAATTGTTACCTCTGTGGTAGTTTTTTTTTAGCTGAAACTTACCTCATAAATAACTTCATTGCATAAAGGAGTAGGTGATTGAAATGTCAATAGAATCAAGGAAAACAAAAGTTTTAGATTTATCTGAGTTTCAACTTTAGAGTCACTGACCATAAAGTACACTAAAAATGTAAGTTATTTTAAAACATCATCTGAAGTAAAAAGATAGCTTTTAAAAAGGAAGAAACTAAAGACATATGTTTAGAACAGACCAGCAGACAGTTTTTATTCAAATTAGGCCTATTCTGGTATTCAACTTTTAGATATTTTGTGGACATCGTCATTTCCATTGCATTTGAGACCAGAAACATTTGTAGGCATGGCCCTGCAGGGCAAGTGGGAAACTTACTTGCAGGCCAGAAATGTTTGCATCTCTGAGTAAAAGTGTTTCTTTGAGATGAGCCACAGAGGGCGCATGTTTTACTCAAGTTTTCGCAATGAGGTGATAGCAGAGCTGTACACTCGGGTTTTAAACTTGTTTTCCCATATTATTTTCAGTCTTTTGTTTATAATTAGAAATTTTGAGGTGCTCCACTTAATGTTTTAAAATGTGAGGAGATAAATCAGATTTAACATGTATGTAAGATCAATTCTCTGAAAGTCTGGTCCAAAATAGCAAAGTAGGAAATGTAGTCATTTTTAAAAAACATGTACTTGGTCTTATGTCTGTGTCTGTTTTATTCCTTTTGAGTAAATGTGTCTTTGATGTAAATGCAAAGATTTCTTTCTGATTAAATTGTAGATGTAGAAACAGTATAATTCAGTAATAAAAAAAATTAACTGAGAGAGAGAGAGAGAGAGAGAGAGAGAGAGAGACCAGGTGTAGTGTTCACCTTTTCATTTTAACCAAAAATGAATATATATATATATATATATATATATACATGTTCCTAAAACAATCTTATATCAACAACTAAATGAGTAATACAATTTGTGGTTTTCGAATACTCTGGTGTGTTTATTTGCATTTCTAAGATGATAAATATGAATTTGTAATCAACAACTGGGAGACAGAACATTTATAGGCATAAATAAGACCTTTTTAGTGTAAAGTCATAGCATGTAAATATTCTTCAAACTTCATTTATTTATTTATTTATCTTACAGGAAAAAAGTTCTACTTATACACCATTGAGTAGTCAGTATTATTTTAACTAACAGCACTCTATAGATGTGCTATAATTTTTTAAAAACCCTTATTCTTGGCCTTTTCTGGCTCTTTGCTCTTCTAAACAGGGTTATAATTAACATTCTTGCACTGACTTTTATTCCAATCTTCATAGTCTTGTTTTAGAATTCTTAAAAGTGTATAAGATTTCACTTTTAGAAATTTTGAGTTAAGATGAGGAAATTCTATATGTGTTTGTTATAGTTTCTTAAGGAAAGATGTATTCACTTTCTTTTTCTTGTTATGTATACAAAGAGCAAGGGAGGGCATGTTCTGGAAGAGTCATTGACTGCAGAGAAAGAGAGAGTCAAAAAATCTCGACAACTTTCAGTTCTAATTTTCGGTCCTTTCCATCCTCATATTGGACTCAAGGTGTTATATTTTACATTTCTAAAATAATTTCTCTTTTCTGCCTCTACTTTATCAAGTTTGTTTTGGTTACTCACATGCAGAAATATTTTTTTTAAAAAATGGGTAACTAATGCCCACTGTACCTGGACTGACTTTATAGACTCAGGACTCATAAATAACCCAAGACATCTTGGCTTGTGTTTAAAATTCTGCCTTCTGGGTCTTGCTTTATATTCTTATCTGGTATTTTAGGGTGTTATTTATGATCCAGAATAAAGATTTAATTCTCACTACTGCAGCCTCTAATTGACCTTGCCATCCATCCTTCAGCTTTCAGTGACTACTTCTCACAACAATCATTTAGAAGCTAAAACACCCCAAGACAGAAAAAGATATCTCATTTCCATGAGAGTGGCAAAAACAAAGCTTCATGTAAATGTCATTGTATTTTCATAATAGTAGAGTGGTTTGAGAACTGAGATCATTTTTTTTTTTTAGTTGGAATCTCACTCTGTCACCCAGGCTGGAGTGCAGTGGCACACTCCAGGCCATCGCAGCCTCAACCTGCTGGGATGAGGTGATCCTTCCACCTCAGCCTTCCAAGTAGCTGGAACCACAGGCACATGTCACCATGCCGGGCTAATTTTTTTAATTTATTGTGCAGATGAGATCTCACCAAGTTGCCGAGGCTGGTCTCGAATCCATGGGCTCAGGCAATCCTCTCACCTCAGTCTCCCAAAGTGCTGGGATTATAGGTGTGAGCCACCTATAATCAAGATAATTTTTAGAAACAAAAACCATGAAGGAAAGGAAAGACAAATGTAAGAATTCTTAAAAGAAAGAAAGATGTAGAGATTCATCTTCTCATCAAAGTATTATGAATCCTTGACTTCCCCTATTTTCTTTTTATTTATTTGAAAACTGAATCTCTCTTATTGACTTAAAAATGAAGAAGAAAAACTAATTTGTTGGTGAATATACATAAGACATTTTAGAGAGTAATATTTATTTGGTAATTTGTAAATGTCTATGGGCTGGTGAGATATTCCCAAAGAAGAATACGGTTATATATGATTATATCAAAATGCTAATAAAATACAATTTTAATAACTTAGATATCTTTAGAAAGCAATTACCCCTATTTGTTTTAAAAGCTGTTTACATATTTACATAATTTTTATTTTGCTTAACAAGGGAAATTAATTGATTGTATACACCTGATGGATCAATTTAGATAAATTATAATAATTTCTTATTTAAAAATATGGTATCAATTGTCTGAAATCTCAGCTAAGTTCAGAAGTTTCCAATATAAGTAGGTTCTGTAAAATTAATATGGAAATAAAGATTAGACGACTAATGATTTAGTTGAAGTTTTTAAGTCAAATTGATCCAGTGACATTTACCTTAAATATTTTCCTTTCTCTTTCAAATATAAGCATTTATTTAGGCATTTGTTAACTCAGTAATTAATATTGAACACTCTATGCAAAACACGGT
Organism: Carlito syrichta; assembly: GCF_000164805.1. Lineage (NCBI taxonomy): Eukaryota > Metazoa > Chordata > Mammalia > Primates > Tarsiidae > Carlito > Carlito syrichta. Next base: position 7,926 of record NW_006985811.1, read on the forward strand.
GCTGGTCAATTTGAGAAAGAATAATCTGAACTGAATTCACTTATCTAAATACATGTCGATGAACAATTAAAATGCAGAGAATGAACTGAGAATACTTGAAGAAATCTGCGGATACATTTTTAAAGACATAACAGGAAGAAAGGCACATCTGTGTGCGAAAAAAGCAAGTATTGATCTTGAAGTATAAATGAGATATCTAAGCAGAAATGTGTTAAGACAGTTACTCCTGGCAGGATAGATGCTTCAACTGCAAGAAAATGTGCACAAAGCAGGGATAAGAATAAGTGCAACCTTGTGACTATAGTATAAGGTGATTAATTGGAATGCAAGAAGGGAAATAAAATAGAGATAATGAACTGGGATCTTCAGTTTGCAACTATAGTATTAATATGACATTTTTGATCAACCCACTGCCTGTAAATATTTTGTTTTCCCTTTGAACATATTTATTCACTTTCATATTGCTTATGACTGATTTGGGATGACAATGGCCCTTGAATAGTTGCAATAGAAACACTATGCCCTACAAAGCTTAAAATGTTTTCTACCTGTCCCTTTACAAAAAAAAAAAGTTGCTGAAAGCTGTCTTATATTTCTGTGCAAATATTAAGAATGCACTTGAAGTAGGTGTCAAAATAGCCATGAGGCACGCTAAAGTGATAACATAGGAATGAAAGACAAAGTATGAAAGTTAATGTTCAATCCACTGTAATACATCATATATACCTTGGCAAGTTTCTTACCTCTTCAGTGCCAGATACAGAGGATGGTTTACACAAAAGAATCACACAATTGTATTGTAATATATTCTCAATTACATTTGAGACCTGAAAAGACACCTTCTAAAAGGGAAAGTGTTGATTTTGTAACTTTCTGGACTTCAGAAATAACAAAATGCAATTTTTCCTAGTTGCTATTTTATGACTATTACATTAATTTAAAGATAATAAGTGCATGTGTGAAAAATAAATTAGCTTCCCAAGCCACTGTCTCTTCATTTGCAGATTAGGTTTAGCCGAGCTCAGTGGTTCAGTCTGTAATCCCGCACCTTGGGAGACTGAGGTAAGTGGATTGCCTGAGACCGCAGGTTCGAGACCCACCTGGGCAACTTGGCGAGACCTCATCTCTACAATAAAACAAAAAAATCAGCTGGACGTGGTAGTGCACGCCTGTAATTCTGGCTACTCAGAAGGCTGAGGTGGAAGGATCGCCGGAGCCCAGCAGGTCAAGGCTGCGGTGGCCAAAGTGGCCACTGCACTCCAGTCTGGGCGACTGAGTGAGACTCCAACTCAAAAAAAAAAAAAAAGGTGCTTTTGAATTCAGATGCTCTAAGGTATAATTTCCTCTGGTCATTTTACCTGCTTTGAACGTGTCCTTCCCCCAGTGCTGTCACCT
>NW_006985812.1:0-3693 GCF_000164805.1 Carlito syrichta
AACACTTCAAAACCAATACATCTGCACTCATTCTCACTTCATCAGTTCAAAGATATACTGAAAAACCTGGAGACAGCCAGGTTAGGTGGCTTAGCCTGTAATCCATGCTTTGGGAGGCCAAGGTGAGTGGATTGAGCCCACAAGTTCGAGACCCACCTTGGCGAGACCTCATCGCTACAATACATCAAAAAATTAGTCGGGCATGGTAGCGCACACCTGTACTTGGAAGGCTGAGGCAGAAGGATCACTGGAGCCCAGCAGGTCCAGGCTGCAGTGACCGCGAGCGGCCACTGCATTCCAGTTTGGGCGATAGAGTGAGACTCCAACTCAAAAAAACAAAACAAAACAAAACAAAACCTGGAGACTTCATTATGACAAGGAAAAAAAAAATAAAGGAAGAAGGCCTAGAAAGGAAAGAAAAGATTAGCATTATTGATGGATGACATGATTGTTTACTTAAAAAATTCAGAAGAATTTCCATATAAATTATAAGAATCAATATAAAAGTTCAGCAAGTTTTCTGGGTACAGCATCAAAAGTAATCACATTTCTATATAACAACAAAAAACTATAAGAAAAACTGTAAGAAAAAATATTACATATATAATTTTTCATAGTGTTTACTACAGCAACAAAAATGATAAAGCATCTAGAAAGAAAGATATCAAAATATATGTAAGACTTGTATTAATTATAAAATGTTACTGAAATACATTGAGAGCTATATTAATTAAAAGAGATATCACATTCATGAATAGAAAGACTTAGTAATAAAATATATGCAATTTTCCCCTAAGTGACCTAGATATTTTAAACAATTTCAATAAAATCCCATAGGATTTTTGGGGGCAATTAATCAAGATAATTTAAAATATATAGAGAAGTGCAAAGAACCAAGAATACTCTTGAAAAAATACATGCTGGGAAGACTTTATCTACTAGATAGCAAGACTCATTATGTAACTATAATAAAGATAATATAGTGCTGACAGAGAGACCAAAAAAAAAAGGAATAAACTAGAGAATTCAGAAACAGAACCATAATTGTATATAAAAACTGTTTTATGAAAGAGCAGTCAGAGCAAATCAGTAAGGACAGGATGGGCTATTTAAGATATGGTACTGGGAAAATTAGCTATTTATATGGAAAAAATTTAGTGACTTTGTATCTTTATCTCACACTATTTACAAAAGTTAATTGCTGGTACCATACAAATAAACTTGTAAAAATTTTAGAAGGCATTGTAAAAGAATAAATGTATGCCTTTGATTAAAGAACAATTACTTAAACAGTATACAAAAAATGTATAGGAAAAATAAATGAAAAATGAAATTACATTAAAACAAAGACCTTTATTCTTCAAAGGATGTCATTATAAGGGTGAAATTGTCAGCCACAAACTGGAACAACTTATCTGCCACACATATAATAGACTAAGGATGGTAATCAAGATAGTTTTCCACCCTAGAAAGCAAACAGAGGTCCTATTTCTACAAAAAAAATTAAAAACCAAAAAAATTAGTCTGGCATCGTGGTGTGGGCCTGTAGTCCCAGCTACTTAGAAGGCTGAGATGGGAATATAGCTTGAGCCTAGGAGGTTGAGGTGACAGTGAGCTATGATCATGCCACTGCACTCCAACCTGGGGGACAAAGCAAAACTCTGTCTATAAATAAACTGATACATAAATGTGTATATTTAAATCAAGATATTTTTTAAACTCCTAAAAATCCATTTTTGAAAAAACCAATAATCCAGTAGTAAGATCGGCAAGGAATTTAGGCATTTTGCAGAAGAGGAAACAGTAATGACCAATAAATACATACAAGTATGCCCAAATTTATTCATCACTAGATGTGCTGGATTATGTTGTACCGACTTCATTATGCTGGGAGCTACCTTTCCCAGAGTTCCTGTCCTCGAATTGTAACAGGTTAGAGTTGGCCAAAAGACTTTACACAAGATTTAAAAGGTGCATGTGAATAATGAGTGTAGCTCTCTGAAGTTTAGTGACAGATGGAAAGATGCCCCACAAGGTCCAGCTTATCCAAGAGTAGTGTTCAACGCTTCTTTACCCCTGGCCCTGCCACCAAGTAGCACCCCAAGCCCCCATACAGATATTTGGCTGCAGTTCCACCAAGGTAGTTCCCACACTTCACACACGTTTCCCACACGCTTCTTCAAACCCTCCCTCTATGGTTCCACTTCCTCCACAGAGTGTGCTGACTTTCCAGTTTTCCTGTAAGCTTCGATAGGTCTTCTGTGCCAGCGTGTAAGGAGGCTGGCTAGTGACTCCATCTCAATGACTCAAACCCCTGCGAGGACTGCATCTTTCCGGGTCCTCCCACATTTGTGTGAAGTCTAATTCCGTGAGGACTCTTTTATTCCATGAGAGTTATCATGGCTGTGTTTTCCTAGCTGAACTCTGATCGATACACCAAACAAAAACCATGATTTCCACATGACTTCCTTCACTTCCTTTTTTCAAACAACCACCTTCTTGGAGAGGCTTTCCTGGCCACTCTAGTGAACGTCAGCCCTACCCCAGCACATGTTAATTTTCTCTTTAGCACTTATCAATCACCAAAGTACAAGATAACTTTCATTCCTATTTTATTTTATGGGTGTACTCCCCACTGGAATGTAAGTTCCATGAAGGGAAGTGTTTGGGAATTTATGTTGCTTATTTGTCTGTCTTTTTCCTTTTATTCATTTCTCTATCCCTAGTACATATTAGGCACCTAATGAAGATATGTTAGATTAAAGAAAAAAAGAGATTCAATTTCATATCCACCAGTTTGACAAAATAACGAAAAAGTCAGAGAATACCAAGAAATGGCAGGATTGAAGAGCAAAGGGAATTTTTATTCACTTGTAATACAACCACTCTGAGTCTCAGTTAACATTACCTAGAGTCTAAAATATGTTTATGTCTGATAACACAGAAATTTCACTCCTAACTACTCATGGAAGGAAGGAAGGATAAACTATGTCATAACTGTAAGTGAAGAATCTATACAGCAGTGAAAATGAATAAATTATAATTGCACACCTAAAATGTAATTAGTCTCTTAAACACAAAATTCAGCAAAAAATAAATAAATAATGGCCAACAGCATAAACAACTAAATAAGATATTTTCAGATATGTGCATACAGATATGATAAAATTATAAAGAAAAGGAAACAAATAATAGAGACAAAAATCAGTCTAGTAATTATCTCTGGGGCAGGAAGAATGATGAAATTGAAGAGCCCTGGAATTTTTCAGGTTATTAATGTTTGATTTCTCAAGCTGGACTAATTCATTAGTATTATTTTGTATATATTTAATATTTTACCTAATAGATTATACCCTGTCCAGAAATTAAAAAGCTTGTCATGAACCAGGATAATAAAATTGAATGATAGCTTTTATACCTTTTATTCACACTTAATACTTGAACTCACAAATATTTAAGTTCTTCCAAAACTGTATATTTGAAATTTTGGTGTAGGCTCTTGGATCACAAGAAAGAGAAGTCCTCTTCAGCCAGCCTAAACAAAAAGAGAAATGAATTTTAAGGGATACATTGTATGTCTCAGAGACCACAAGGAAAATAATGCAGCCAAGCCTAGAATAAGGATTGGAACTAGGACATGGCATTTTTTCTGCTTCTGCATCTTTCCTCAACTGGTCTCATTCCTTTCTCTTT
>NW_006985813.1:0-4270 GCF_000164805.1 Carlito syrichta
GATGTGGCCACTGTAGATCCCAGTGGCAACAAACACCTTGAACCTGGTTCGCTGGCCAGTGTGGGTCTGCTTTTGCACGAGCATGATCTGCAAAACCTCAACCTTCAGAGATGTACTGAGGAAGAACCCGATGATCTCAGACTCCTTGACGGGCAGGAAAAAGAAAGAGATCTCCTCCAGCAACTTGATCTCCATGTCCTCGACCAGGAAGCCCAGCTTGGGGATGGGGATCCACTCTTTGTCCTCAGTCTTGCCTCTGCAAGCTCCATGGTTGCACCCCCAACCTCGGCACCACAGGCCGCTGCCAAAACCTCTATGTAGGCCACCATGGCTTCCCATTCCGGGGTTCCCAGAGCCTCCAGGCACTCCCCTTGCACTGGCGTCATCCGCCATTTGGTGTTTTCTTGAAGAAGAAGCTCCGCTCACTTTCTAACAGTCCTGTGAGCACTGCCTAGATAAATGGATCGTGCAAGTTTCACTCTGCTTCTCCGCAGGCAAAGTCAGCAACAACAGGCATTCCCACATCCAACAGAGAACTCCTAAAAACCTGGGTAGCCAGGAGATGCCCACTCCATCAGGGCAGAGTTGCTTACCGCCGGGCTGCTGAGGCCCAGCTGCGAGTGGGGCACGCCTGTGGACCTGGCCGGGCAAGGCCCACAGTGGGTCATGGCAGGGCCCTCGGCCTCCCGCCTGCATCGGGCCTTCTCTACTCTGCACTGAGACTCTGCAGGAAGTCACAAGAGGGACGCGCCTACACCGCCCCGGCAAGTGGCACGTGACCCTACCACTTGCCTCCTCACTGGCCTCCAGCCCCACCCTGTCCCGCCCTTCTCTGGACAGCAGCTCACATCCCCATCTGCTCCAACCTGTCTGCTCCATCGCAACTGGCCATCTTGTCACAACGCCAGCCTCGGGGCCCAGGACCACAGGACCGGCACAGTGCCCAGTGCAGTGAGCAAACCATGCCACTGCCCACCACACTGGGCCCTGCACACCAGTGAAAGCCGAGGGCTGAGACTCATCCACCCCATGCTGCCTTGGCCTCCCGGGCCCACTCCACAGGCCCCTACTCCCCATGACTCTCTGAAGGGCATGGGGCTCACTCGCCCTCAGGCCTTCGTGTGATGGCTAGAAAGTGACCTACAAAAGCCACAGCCACGGGAAGGCGGCAGCCTGGCAGAAAAGAGAGCATGTGGCCATGGCAGAGATGAGGAAGGCACCGGGAAACAAGGCCTCCTGGGATCTGGCCATGGCACCCTCCACCTTGACCGACTTCATGCTGTTTCTGTACCCTATGACCAGAAGCACATCAACCAACCAACAGACCAGGCCAGACAAAGCTGCACATGTGAATCTCAAAAGCAAACCAAGTAGCTAGGTCACAAAACCATGAGTGACAAAGAGAGGCGGCCTCATGGCTACCTGAGGAAATCACTCGGGTGGCTGTGGACCTGGAAGCTTCCCTCCACAGTGAGAGGGATTGCAACGGCACCTGCCAGAACCCTGGGGGAGACCCACAGATTCCGTCTGCAGGAAGCACCATTGGAAGCGGGAGCCATGGCCCTGCCAGCAGCAGGTACAGCCACTGACTAAGCCCTGCCCACCGGCCCGCTTGCTGCTGGTTCACCTGCACATTCTGGGACAACCCAAGGCCCCAGCCGGTGCCCTTCACACCCTCCACACAGTCGCAGTTCAAGCCTGGGCCTGTGAGAAGTCATTTATTCTTTCCGAGCCTCAGTTTCCTCTTATGGTAGAATAATATTCCATAATATAAATACAACACACTTTATTTATGAATCCACTGATGAAATTGGAAGTTGTTTCCACCTTTTGGCTATATATGTATACACATGGCATTTTAACTTATTCTTCCACTTGTTCTAACTTATTCTAAATAATGATTCTTCTAAAATTTTATCATATAAATTTGCTTCCTAAATTTTCCATCTTGGTAGTGTTAACCTTGTGGTCGGCCAGCTTAGTTTGGCCCATTAGCTTTTCAAGTTTTTTTACAAATCTTCTACATCCAGAGATGGAAAAATTTCATCTGTGTACATTTTTCTAATTTATGATGATTTTCTATCACCCATGTCGGAATACAAAGATTTTTTTTTTGTTGAAAGCACTATAAGACAATTACATAGTTATCCAACATACTAGTGATAGATTGAATTTTGAAAAACATATACCCACATACTAGCATCTGAATTTTCTCCTAGTCCACTAGCTTTCCTTAAGTTACAAGTGCTACAAGTAAAAATTCCCTTCATCTACGATGATTTTAAATCTCTTTCCAACATCTACTGCTCTAAACACTGAGTGTGGCAAACTCAAGCCATAGTTGGAAGAGGCAAAACTTATCAACGAAGACCTGGTTTTGGCCAGCGGTGGCTCACGCCTGTCATGTCAACACGTGGGGAGGCCAAGGCGAGAGGAATGCTTGAGCCCAGGAGTTGGAGCCCAGCCCGGGCAACACAGCAAGATCCTGGGGGCAAGGGGAGGGGGGAAGAGGGAGAGAGAGGGAAATGGGGAGGGGGGAGGAGGGAGAAGGGGATCCTCCAAGATGACGAAAGATGTCACTTACCGCCACACGGGACCCAAATGTGTCACCACTCACTCGACCCATCTCTTCTCCTCTTCTCCCCAGCCCTGCAGGGCTTCCTCGTCTTCCTCCGGCAGACACTGCCGGAGACCAAAACGGAGGAAACACGTCAGCCGTCCGCGAAACCCGCATCCTCCGTGTCCAAGGCGCCGTCCTCGCTGGGCGCCCCCGCCCACGCAGCCCGACTGCCGCGGGTGGAGCCGGCGCCGAGTTCCGCCTCCTTCCAAGACGTCCACACGCCCGTCTCTTCTCCCTCGGGGGCAGAGGCCGCAGGGTGCGGAGCCGGGCCGCCCGAGGAGCCTGTGAGACGCCGGAACAGCAGCCCGGGGCCCCGCGTCTCCAGTCAGGCGAAGCCCAGGATTCTTCGGAGCCACATCCTGAGAGAGTCCAAGGGTCTCCTAGCCTGCTGCGCCGACTCCACACTCCAGCCGACCGTCAGCAGGACAAGGAGACACGCAGCGGCCGAAGTTCCCACCCCGGATCTCACAAGCCTGGACTGGCGGCGCGAGCGCGGCCTCCGCCCGGACGTTTTTCCCGCGCCGCGCTGCGTCTGTCCCGCCGCCGCCCTGCCCGAGGCGCCTGCGTCCCACCCACGTCCCACGCACGCGCCTGCGGACGGCGGCCGCCAGGGACCATGAACCCGCGGCGGACGCGCGTGGAGGAACCCGGAGGGCCGGCGCCTCTTCCCTCCCACGGCCCGCAAAAATGTCCGGCTGCAGGTAAGCGTCCGTGCGTGCTTCTGGCGAGGGGAGGCGCCGTGGGAGCCGCGGGCGCGCCGGGCCTGGCGTCGCGGGTTTGGTTCCGGGCCGAGAGCGGCTTCGGGCCAAGTCTGGACCGCCGGTGGCCGCCGGCGAAGCGTCTCCGTTGGGGGTGGAGAGCGCCCGCGCAGTGCCGGAACCGGCCCGCCCTCCGGCCCCAGCCTCGGAGGCGCCGTGGATGGGAGAGCGTCGCCCCTGCCCGCCGGCTTTGCTAGAGGGAGCGCCCCCCAAAGGTCAGAAACGAACTTCCCTTTCTGGACCTGGGAACACTCCGCCTTCCAGTTACACCCCCCCTCCGCCCCCCATACACACAGGCGTCAACCCTCAGGTCCAGGAGGGCTGGCCCTGCCCTGTGAGCGGTCCCGGATTTACGGAGGAAGGCTCCGAGCTGGGAGGGGGCGTGTGTGGCCGAAGGTCCTTCGAGCTCGTGGAGGGGGACGTGGGTTTGGGGAAGGCCCGAGGCACCGGCGAGAGTCCCAGTCCTGACCGTGTCACCAGCTCATGGTTTGACCTTTAGCCACTCGTCATCTCTGGGTGTAGTTTCTGATTTGTAGAATGAAGGGGCTGATCTCCGTGAGCCCTAAGAGTCTCTTCAATTTAAAAAAGTCATGATTCGGCTCCGTCGATGTTTTGGTCTGCATACCCTTGCTGATGAGGGAGGGGCGTACCTCATCAACAAGGGTACCTGCATGATCGGTGTTTATATACCTAACCCTGAATGGTACCCCTCAGCTTTATTATCAACAAATTAATTAATTAAAAAAGATAATGGTCTTTTGTTCCATGTTGCTGCAAAAACCATGATTTTTTTTTTTTGGCTGAATAGTATTCTATTAATTTATCTAGTCATCTATTGATGGACACTTATGTTGATTCCATATATTTGCTATTGTGACTAGTGCTGTCATAA
>NW_006985814.1:0-3405 GCF_000164805.1 Carlito syrichta
ATTCCATTCCACTCTTCTCCATTCCCTTCGTATTCATTATATTCCATTTCTCTCCATTCCATTCCACTGTTCTGCATTCCATTCCCTTCCTTTTTTCTCCATTCCATTCGTTTGTATTCCATTCCTCTGTATTCCATTCCATCTTTTAAATTCATTTCCATTCCTTAACTTTGGATTCCTCTACATTCCACTCCATTCTGCTCAATTCAATTCCTCTCCATTCCATTCAAATCCATTTCATTCAAATCCATTCCATTCTAATATATTATTTCCATTGCATTTCTTTCCTCTCCATTCCTCTCCATTCCATTCCACTCCTATTCATTCTATTCCTCTTCTTTCCATTCCTGTTCATTCCATTGCAATCCATTCCTCTCTTTTCCTCAGCAATCAATTCCCTCCATCCCATTCCTCTCCATTACATTCCCTTCTATTCCTCTCCACTCCTTTACTCTCCATTCAATTCCAATCCTTTCCATTTCACCCCATTCCATTCCTCACCATTCTATTCCACTTCTTTCCATTCCATTTCTTTCCATTCCTCTCCATTCTTTTCCACTCCATTACATTCCTATCCATTCCATTCCTCTCCATTTCACTGCATTCCAGTATATTCCATTCCTTTCCATTCTATTTCTCTCATTACCATTCCTTTCAATTCAATTCCATTTCTCTCCATTCCATTCCATTCCTCCCCAACAAATTTCACTCTATTCCGTTGCTCTCCATTCCTTTCAATTCTATCTCATTCCTTTAAATTCCATTCTATTCCATTCCATTCCTTACCATTCCTTTCCATTCCATTCCATTCCACTCCACTCTTCTCCATTCCCTTCCTCTCCATTACATTCCATATCTCTCCATTCCACTCCACTCTTCTGCAGCCCATTCCATTTTTTTCTCTCCAGTACATTCGTTTCCACTCCATTCCTCTAAATAACATTACATCTTTTTCCTTCCTTTCCATTTCTTACCATTGGATTCTTCGATATTCCATTCCACTCCATTCCATTCGTCTCCATTCCATTCCTAAACATCCAGTCCATTTGCCTCCTCTGCATTGGATTCCAATTATTCCTCTCCATTGCATTCCACTCGATTCCATTTCTCTAAATTCCATCTCTTTACATTCCTTTACTCTCCCTTCCATTCCTCTCCATTCCATTCATTTGATTCCACTCCATTCCATTCCTTTCCATTCAATTTTATTCCATTTCTATCCATTCCATTCGATTCAATTCCATTCCGCTCCATTCCATTCCTTTCCATTCCATTCCCTTCCATTCCATCCCTACCCATTCCATTCCTTTCCATTTCATTGCATTCCACCATATTCCATTGCTTTCCATTCAATTTCTCTCAACACCATTCCAGTCCATGTGATACCACTCCTCTCCATTCCATTCCATTCCTTTCCATTCCATTTGACTCTATTTCATTCCCCTCCATTCCTTTCATTTCCATCTCATTCCTCTCCATTTCATTCCATTCCACTCCATTCCTATCCATTCCATTCCATTCTATTCCACTCTTCTCCATTCCCTTCCTCTCCATTACAGTTTATGTCTCTCCATTCCACTCCACTCTTCTGTAATCCATTCCATTTCTATTCTCTCCATCTCAATCGTTTTCTTTCCATTCTTCTAAATAACATTCCATCTTTTTCAATTCCTCTCCATTGTTTGCCATTGGTTGCCTCTACATTCGATTCCATTCCACTCCATTCCATTCCTCTCCATTCCATTCCTAACCATCCCATTCCCTTTGCCTCCTCTGCATTCCATTCCAATTCACTCCTCTCCATAACAATCTTCTCCATTCCATTCCATTTCTCTAAATCCGTTTGATCTCTTAACATTCCATTACTCTCCATCCCATTCCTCTTCATTCCATTCGATTCCATTCCTCTCCATTCCATTCCATTCCATTTGATTCCACTCCATTCCATTCGATTCAATTTTATTCCATTTCTCTCCATTCCGTTTGATTCAATTCCGTCCCATTCCATTTCATTCCATTCCATTCCTATCCTTTCCATTCCATTCCTTTCCACTTTATTCCATTCCATGCCATTCCTCTCCATTCCTTTCCATTGTATACCTTTCCACCGCATTCCTCTACATTCCATTCTTTTCTGTTCCATTTCTCTCAATTCCATTTCTCTCCATTCCATGCCTCATCATTCCATTGCATTCTATTCCATTCCATTCCTCTCCATTTCATTTCATTCCCTTCCACTCCATTTAATTCCTCTATATTCCATCATTTCCTTCGCACTCTATTCCATTTATTTCCACTTCATTTTATTCTATTCCATTCCTTTCCATCACATTGTTCTTGATACGATTCCATTCCATTCCATTTCACTCGATTCTGTTCCATTCCTCTCGATTCCATTATTTTCCATTCCTCACCCTTCCATTCCATTCCATTACACTCCATCCCATCCCTCTCCATTCCAATCCTCTCCATTCCATTCCATTTTCTCCAACCATTACTCTCCATTCCATTTCTCTAAATTCTCTTCGATCACTTTACATTTCTTTACTCTCCATTCCATTCAATTCCATTTCTCTCCATTCCATTCATTCAATTCCACTCCATTCCATTCCACTTCATTCCATGCCTTTTCATTCCATTTTATTCAATGTCCCTCCATTCCATTCGATTCAATTCTATTCCACTCTCTTCCTTTCCATTCCATTCCATTCCTATCCTTTCCATTCCATTCCACTCCACTCCATTCCATTTTATGCCATTCCTCTCCATTCCTTTCCATTGTATACCTTTCCACTTCATTCCTCTACATTCCTTTGCATTCCATTTCTTGCAATTCAATTTGTTTCTATTCCATTTCTGTCCATTCCATTCCTCATCACTCGATTACATTCTATTCCATTCCATTCCACTCTATTCCATTTCACTCCCCTCCACTCGATTTAATTCCTCTCTATTCCATCATTTCCATTCCATTCCTTCACACTTTATTCCATTTATTTCCACTTCATTATATTCCATTCCATTCCTTTCCATTCCATTGCTCTCGATACCATTCCATTCCATTCCACTCGGTTCCATTCCATTTTTCTTCATTCCTTTCCATTCCATTCTTTTCCTTTCCTCACACTTTCATTCCATTTCATTACACTCAATGTCCATCCCTCTCCATGCCATTCCTCTCCATTCCATTCCATTCCGTTCCTCAATTCTATTTTATTTCATTCCATTCCATCCCTCTCCATTTGATTCACCTCCATTTCATTCCACTCCTCTAGGTTGCATTCCATTACCTTCCTATTCCTTTCCATTTCATTCATTTTCATTCCACTCCTCTCAATACCATTCCTTTCCATTCCATTCCATTTCTCTCCATTCCATTCCATTCCTCTCCATTCCATTCCTCTC
>NW_006985815.1:0-758 GCF_000164805.1 Carlito syrichta
TCCTGGAGTGCAGTGGCATCCACTCACAGTTCACGACACCCTCAGCCTCCTGGACTTAGGCAATCCTTCCACCTCACCATTTCAAGTAGCTGGGACTACCGGCACACGCCACCATGCCCAGCTAATTTTTGTGTTTTTTGTAGAGAGGTCTCACTAACTTGCCCAAGCTGGCCTTGAACTTGATCTGCTCACCTCAGCCTCCCAGAGTGCTGGGATTATAGGCATGAGCCGTCACAAATGGCCCTATTTTTGCATTTGTTGGGAAGTACCCCTTAAATATCCCTTAAATAAACAAACACCCAAAGGATGAACAAAGAACTCTGAAGAAAACCAAATCTGATTGGGTGTGGCATGAAAGTGCTCAGTAAATGATGACTGATGGAATGGGGATGAATTGGGGGTGAAGACAGCAGGACACATGGAAGTCCCAAATATTCTTCACCTGAATTTTCACTTTCTCCTTGGAGGTCTCACTTTCCTCACTTGTATCTGCATCTGCAAATGTGCAGTTTCATTGTGCCCGGGCAGGTCCCTCTGCTGGCCTTCAGAGAAAGGAGAGAGGCAGCATGCAGGAGTTAAGAATTCTTCAGCACTTGAAGACCAGCTCTACCCCTCACCACACCACCCACAGCTCCAGAGCTGAGCCACTTTCCTGAGTCTTAGTTTTCTCACTTGTGATGTCATACTAACCCAGAGAGTTGTTTGTGTGCATAAAAGCCCTTTCAAACCAGCCCTCAAAGCATTGCCTCTGATCGGTC
>NW_006985816.1:0-701 GCF_000164805.1 Carlito syrichta
TCCTTCCTTTCCTCAAGGCAGCCCCTGAGAGGAGCAAGCAGGTCTATCCTGGGAATCAATGTGGGCGGAGGTGTGGGCATCTGGACATAGACTATCCCCAGTGCCAGGTGCTCCCCCTAGTGGACTCAGGGTGCGACTATGGTTGCACTCGCCAAGGTCACGGGTCATCTGAAGGGAGTAGGTCTCGTGGTAGAGCCCCAAGAATGGTGTGAAGGCCAGTAGTGGGGGCTCACGCCTGTCACCCCAGCGATTTTGGTGGCCGAGGTGAGAGGATGACCTGAGTTCTCGGGTTTGAGACCAGCCCAGACACCTTGGCGAGAGCTCATCTCTACAAGAAGCCAAAAAAATGAGCTGAGCATGGTGGCACACTCCTGTCGTTCTGCCCACTCAGGAGGCCACAGCAGGAGTATCACCGGAATCCAGTCAGTGGAGGCAGCAGTGGCCAGGAGTGGGACTCTTTGTTCCAGCCTGGGCGACAGAGCATGACTCCAACTCAGCATTATGATACCAACCACCACCACCACAACCAGAGGCCGGGCTCAGGGGCTCAGCCTGGCATCCTGGCCCTTTGGAGACTGAGGTGAGTGAAGGGCCTGAGCCTACGGGTTCAAGACCAGCTCAGGACACTTGACAAGACTTTTTGTTGGCCATCAAAAATGAAATCGAAGATTAAAACCGGGCATGGTGGTTAGCTGGGCTCA
>NW_006985817.1:0-323 GCF_000164805.1 Carlito syrichta
TTCTTATTGCCAGTTTGAAGGTAGGACTGCCTGGGGCACATTTCACAGCTTAGAGAGGAAAGCCGGCAGGAACCCATCCAGGGAGCAGTGGGAACTGCCACACCAAAGCAGGGGCAGTCATTTGGGGGTGGTTGGGGTTGAAAGGTGCCAAACCTCATATGTGGGGGGAGAAGGACTGAAGGCAGATGGTTTTCTTAATAATGGATTTCTTTCTTTCTTTCTTTCCTTCCTTTTTCCTTCCTTCCTTCCTTCCTTCCTTCCTTCCATCCTCCCTCCCTCCCTCCCTCCCTCCCTCCCTCCCTCCCTCCCTTCCTTCCTTCCAT
>NW_006985818.1:0-3508 GCF_000164805.1 Carlito syrichta
TGCAGCTATCTCCAAATATCAAATATTCCCATCACCTTAGGCAGTAACCACCAGCCATCAGAACAGCTTCCTCCAACTTCATCCATGATTTTTTCATCTCCTTTTGTCTTCAATTTCTTTGTGATTACAGATATGGTTCTACAGATTACAGGACTCCAAACACTCTATTGAAACAAGACTAATTGCTCTAGTGCATAGTTCACTTCTAATGTTTATGCTGTGGAGAAATCAAATGCACTCATGACTTTTCACACTTTCCTTTTTATCCTGCATTGGGTCAGATGCAGTGACTCTTCTCTATTATAAAGCACTTGATTATCAGGTAAATAAATACATTTGTTTTGATTAAAAATCAAGTCAAGCCAGTAAATAACATAAAAATTGGCAGCAATAATTTGACCACAGCCCTGTCTTAGTGCCTCCTGAAACCAGGGTATTTCACAGCAGGATTGAAAATAGGGCTCCTTTAATCCTTGCTTCCTGCATTTCATTCAGTGAGTCAGAGAGTTTTCCAAAACTTATAGAAGACTCATAACTTGACCCCAAGTACTTTTCCTTTTGAAAAGGAAGTTTTTTTCCTGTTTAAGAGAGTCTGAAGAAGCCGGACTTGGTGGCTCAGCCTGTAATCCCACGCCTCTGGGAGACTGAGGTGAGTGGATTGCCTGAGCCCGCGGGTTCAAGACTCGCCTGGGCAGCGAGACCTCATCTCTACAATAAAATCAAAAAATTACCCGGGCGTGGGTAGCGCGTGCCTGTAATTCCGGCTACTCGGAAGTCTGAGGTGGAAGGATCACTGGAGCCCAGCAGGTCGAGGCTGTGGTGGCCGGGAGCGGCCACTGCACTCCAGTCTGGGTGACAGAGTGAAATTCCAACTCAAAAAATAAAGAGAATCTGAAAAAAAAAGAGGAGAAAAAAGAAGTCTTTATTTTCTGTAGTAAAAAAATATTTTAATACAATTTTTCACGTTAGCCAAGATTAATAACTCATAATCTGAAGATATTGGCTTCTATTGAAGTGAATATCAAGATTTACTGACCTACAGAGTTAATATTAATGGAGGTGAAAGTGAGATTAAAAACAAACTTCAAGGGATAATACATCTTCATATTTGCTGAAATAAAACATCAGTCCATATATTGATCACGCATACATTCAAACACCTTTAATCAAAAAGCTTTGGAAATCCCTTTGCTGTGACAGCTTGCTCAAATACATGGCTGAGTTCATTTGTATTAACATTCTCTGAACACTAAGGCGGTCAGAAAAGCAAAACATTCATTGTTTCCTCTGCGGATCATCAGCAGTCAATCAAAGGTGGTTGCTTATTTACATATGCTATCTGATTGAAAGAGACTGATCTTAACCAGCGTCTCATGATGATCAATCTCAATAATGTAGGTAGTGTATCAATCTGACCCACAGTACTATTCAGCCATCTAATAAGCCCATCTTTTCCACACATAAAAAATAAAAACATTCTAAACTACTGACATTAAATAAATCCAAATAAATACGCCCATTGTCACCCACAACCTATTATATAAACTAATGTTTTATAAGAATTTTTTTAATGGGAAATGTAGGCTCACACCTGTAATCCCAGCACTTTGGGAAACTGAGGCAGGAAGATCACTTGAGGCCAGGAGTTTGAGATTAGCCTGGGCAACATAGTGATACTCCATCTCTACAAAAAATAATTAAAAATAAAAAATAGTAGGGAATAGTGGCATGTGCTGTAATCCCAGCTACTTGGGAGGCTGCGGTGGGAAGATCCCTTGAGCCCAGGAGTTTAAGGCTGCAGTGAACTATGATGTGCCACTGCACTCCAGCCTGAACAAGGAAGCAAGACCCTGTCTCAAAAAAAAAAGAAAGAAAGAAAAGAAAAGAAATACAAGTTTACATGAACACAGTTAACAGATAGCTATAGTGCTGGAGGGTCAGTGTTGGAATTCTGGCACAACTACTTATTTGTTCTCCGACTTTAGACAGACTTTTGCAGACTTGACTGATCTGTACCTCAGTTTCCTCATCTGTAAAATTAGGATCACAATAGTGCCTACTTCATAAGATTGTTGTATAGAGTAAATGAGTCAGGACATGCAAAGTGCTTTAGAGGGTTTCAAAATATAGTAAGGGACATATAAATTGTTTGCTTCTCTGTTTTTGAATCAGCGGTCTCATTCTTTCACCCAGACTGGGGTGGAGTGGCATGATTACAACTCACTACAGCCTCAACCTTCTAGGCTCAGGTGACCCTCCTGTCTCAGCCTTTCGAGTAACTGGGGCTAAAGGCATGTGCCACTGCACTCAGGTAATTTTTTTTTATTTTTTGTAGAGATGAGGTGTTGCTATGCTGCCCAGTCTTGTCTCAAATGCCTAGGCTCAAGCGATCCTCCTGTCCTGGGCACCCAATGTGCTGAGATTACAGACATGAGCCACTGTACCCAGTCTATATAAATAAATAATTAAATATACATATTTATGAGAAAGGGACTACTTTGAGATCATGTGGCCCTAATGTCTCAAAACTTTGTGGGCATCTAATCCAGTTTTCTCATGGCTAGTCTGAACCGTTGACTGCTACATATTGATATTTGCTTAAATTTAAATGTAGTCGCTAACACTTAAAATGAACAATAATAAGGATGTACAGTTTTTCTTGCAAAAACTTCAGAAAACACATTCCTATGTGAACTCTATTCTCAGAGGCCCAAAATCAAGTAGTATTAAGGGACCATTACCTGCTGCAGCAGGGGTAGATCGTTTCCTCATTTTCACATGAGTTTGCCATTGACCACACTACCCACCCCTCTCTGTAACTCCTCCTACTTTGGCTGTGTGCCACCTACCAGGTATTATTCCATCAATACTGTTGCTTTTCCAGTCATAGAATAAAAACTAAAAACTAAATGTGTCCCCATACACATGTACTTTTCAGAAATAAAAAACAGAAACAAAGACTGACAGATCCACATGTCCAGAAAAATGTGAGTCAGACTTGCTTTTTCAGAACATAAAGAGGATTTCTGGGTTGAATATACCGACAAAGTGCATCTGTGGCAAAAGAATACAGTATAATCCTCCATTAGGAAAACAAACCATAAAAAGAACTATGACTGAATGACTGTTATGTGAAATGATGCCTGATGAAAAGCTTAATGATATATAAAAGAGAGTGAAATTTCAACACAGTTGTTTCTGCGACTGTGAAGCAAATAAGTGGTGATACTGTGATATGCCATGATGTAAGCTTTCATGCTTGTGTCACCTGCCCTGTCCATGTAGGTATTTGGACTTCTGATTCTTGATCTAAACCAACTTATTTTATAGATAAAGAAACTGAAGCTAGAGAAGTAAAGGGATTTGACTAATTAGAGACAGAGGAGAGACTGTGACCTGGGTCTCCTGATGCCAGTCTCTGCTCTTTCTATCATTCAACATAATTGCAAATGACTGCCAGTGTGACTTCATGGTGACACTCAAAGTGAATACATGTCCTCATGTGAAT
>NW_006985819.1:0-994 GCF_000164805.1 Carlito syrichta
CCAGTTGGCTCACTCACCAGCCAACTAGTTGTTAGCTCATTTTTCGGATCCCCATGACGCCCACCTAGTTAAGTCAGCTAACCAATGGCCTGCCTGCCAGGCAAGTAGTTAAGTCAGTTAACCAATTGGCCAACTAGTGGGCCAACTTGGCAGCTGACAACTAAGGTCAACTAAATATTCGTCCGACTTGTTAGGTCAGCTAACTATTCGGTCAACTATTCGGCCGAATAATTAGGTTAGCAAACTAGCCAGCCAACTATTTAACTGAACTAACTATGGGACCAATTCCTCAGCCAACTAGTTATCCAAGCTAAATAGTCGCTTAGAGGACCAACATGTTAAGCCAGCTAATAGGGTGACCAAGAAGGCATCCAATATGTTAACCCCACTAACTAGTCAGCCGACTCATCAGTCAACAAGTAAAGTAAATTAGCTAACTCGTTAACCAACTAGTTAAGCCAGTTATTATACTCCTTTAGCAACCAGTTAAGACAGTTATCTAACTCATTAACCAGCTCGTTAATTCATTTGGCTATCTCGTAAGCTTACTAGTTATGTCAGCTAGCTAAGTGAGCTAGCTAAGTAGCTAATTAGGTAGTTCAGCTAGCTAAGTCATTTAGCTCACTAGTTAGTTAATTATTTAAGTCAGATATTTAAGTCTACCTAACTAGTTTCCCAATTAGTTGTCACCTCGTTATTCAGCTAGTTAAATAGTTAGCTAACACTTTAATTCAGGTAGCAAAGTCAGCTAGCTAACTAGTTAAGTCATCCAGTTAAGACAGCTAGCCACATAGCTAACTAAGTCAGCTAGTTAAGTCAGCTTTCTAATTTAGCCAGCTGGTTAAGACATCTAGCTAGCTACTTAGCTAAAGTTTTAAGTCAGCAGTTGGAGTCACGATGTTAGCTAGTTAACTAATGGGTTAAGTCAGCTGGTTGAGTCAGCTAGCTAGTTAGCAAACAAGTTGAGTCAGATCGTTGAGTGGGCTAGCCAACT
>NW_006985819.1:2273-3207 GCF_000164805.1 Carlito syrichta
GCTAATTAAGTCACTTAGGAAAGTCAGCTGGCTAGTCAGCTAGCTAGTTTGGTAGAGAGCTAGTTAAGACAGCTGGCTAGCCAGCTGGCTAGCTACTTAATTCAGCCAGCTGAGTCAACTAGTTATGTCAGCTGGCTTGCCAGCTGGATAGCTAGGTAGCAAGCTAGTTGAGTCAGCTGGCTAGCCAACTGGCTAGCTATTTACGTCAGCTAGTTAATTCAGCTGGCTTGCCAGCTGGCTAGCTTGGTAGCTAACTAGTTAAGTCAACTGGCTAGCCAACTGACTAGGTAGTTAAGTCAGCTAGTTAATTCAGCTGTCCAGGCAGCTGACTAGCTAGTTAAATCAGCTAGTTAAGTCATCTGGCCATCCAGCTGGCTAGCTAGGTAGCTAGCTAGTGGAGTCGCTTGGTTAGCTAGATATCTAGCCAGTTAAGTAAGTTAGTTTAGTCAGCTGGCTAGCCAGCTACCTAGCAGGGTACCTAGCTAGTTAAATCAGATGACTAGCAAGCTGGCTAGCTAGTTAAGTCATGTAGTTAAGTCAGCTCACTGGCCAGCCAGTTAGCTAAGTAATTAGGTAGTTAAATCAGTTGTCAAGACAGAGGGCTATGTAGGTAGGTAGGTATTTAAGTGTGCTGACAAGCCATCAGGTTATCTAGTTATTTCAGCTAGTTAAGTCAGCTGGCTATCAAGCTGTCTAGGTAGGTAGGTAGCTAGTTAACTCTGCTACCTAGCCAGCTGGCTACTTGGTTTCATCAGCTATTGAAGTCAGCTGGCTAGGATGCTGACTATCTAGGTAGCTAGGCAATTAAGTCAGCTGGCTAGCCAGCTGGCCAGTTAGTAAAGTCAGTTAGTTTAGTCAGCTGGCTAACCAGCTGGCTAGCTAGTTAAGTCAGGTGGTGAAGTCAGTTGTCTAGCCAGCTGGCTAGCTAGTTAAA
>NW_006985820.1:0-843 GCF_000164805.1 Carlito syrichta
ATAGAGGAATAAAACACCTTAGGATATAGAATAACAGGGTGATAAAACCCTGGTGAGTCCTTCTTAGGTGAGACTCTGTAAACCTCTTTGTTTGGAATCTGGATGAGAGAAAATAAAGGTCAGGTGTAGTCCTTACTGTAATGAAGGCCTATTGAAAGGACTGGACCTGCTTAAAGTTAGGTAATTTCCTTGCCCTGTGGCAGTTTGGTTGAAAGCAGCCATGCTTGGCAGATGTTCTATTAGGCTTGATTGTCACCTTTTGGTTACATCTCCTGTTTCCATGTCTGACACTTGAGAATTTATATCAGCTCTGGTCCCACAACTGTCAGTGTTTGAAATCAGTCCCCCAACTAAACCTTACTTGTTCTGGGTGCATATTTTTAGACTGAGTCACCTGTAGACTGTGTACCAATTCTCTTAATAGCTGTGGTAAATCATGAACTAAGTTATTTTGCAAACTGTCCTGTATTCTTCTGAGATATTCACTTATCATAATATTCACTATGTTAAAGTGTGATTTAGCATTTTTTGGTATATTCACAAAGTTGTGAATGGAATAATTAACATATGAGCTCTTGAGTCTGACTTGTAGCCTGTGTCAGTATGTCATTCCTCCTTATGGCGGAATGCTGTTCCATGGTTTGGATATTCCACGTGTTGTTTATCCAGTCATCATTTGGATGTTTAAGTGGTTTCTACTTTTTGGCAATTATATATAATGTGATTGTATATAGATAAATATATATATATATTTATATATATGTGTATATATATATTTTTTTTTTCCCCTCTTATTCCCATATAGGTTACTTGGCAACTATAAATAATCCTGTTGTGAACATG
>NW_006985821.1:0-4812 GCF_000164805.1 Carlito syrichta
GAAGAGGAATTAGTTTCCATTTACAGTTTCCCTAATGGTGTCTCCTGCGTTTTGTATGATTATTATAAGTTGGTGTTTGAAGTTTAGGTCTTTGATTCATTTAGAGTTAATGTGTATGGTGATAGATAAGGGTCCTCTTTCAATCTTGTGCATGTTGTCAGCCTTTTCCCAGCACCATTTACTGAATAAGTTCACCCTTAACCAGTGGGTCTTGGAGGTTTTTCCAAAGATGTGTTGGTTGAGATTTTGAGGATTTCATTCTCTCTCCTGATCCAATGGCCTAAAGACCTATTCTTGTACCAATACCAGGCTGTGTTGATTACTGTTTACATATAACATAGTTTGAAATCTGGAACCGGGATAGCTCCTGCTTTGTTTCTTTTGATAAGATTCTTTTAGCTATTCATGATTGTTTATAGTTCATATGAATTCCTTATTGTAATCTCCAGGTCTGAGAAGAATGATTTTAACCTAATGGTCATATCACTGAATCTGTAGATTTGCTAAAAGGCTGATTTTTACATTAAAAGAGGTAAGCCAAGTCAGGGAAACAAGCATGTCAAATTGTCATTGATGACATAAGACTCAGAACTTTGACATCATAATGGGAGGGACCTTGACTACTGAGCAATCCTTAGGCTTCAAGCACTTGTGTACGGTGCTCTGCCAAATGTGGTAGACATGGTGGATTTCATTACCAAGAAGTGAAGGGAACAATGTGTTCACACCTATCCAAAAATTTCTCCAGGGATAAGTGACTATTCAAGATTCCTCAAAACGAGGTAGTCCTTTTTTTTTAAACGCAGGCTTTATTGAGAGGACCGAGAACCTCCCAAACTGGGAGGGCACCTGAGAGGGTTGCCCATGAGATAGTCTTTAATTATTATGGTCACGGAGTCCTGTTGGAGCTTAACTATACCACAATCAAATGATATTTTATCACTTTCTTTTGTTTAGTAACTTTTGGAAGTTTTTAGTATTGTGTAACAGTTTTTGAGTTGTTTTTCCTACAGGATTTGAACATTGCTTTTGCTAGGATCATAGTCAATTTTCCAGAATTTTCAATTATCTAAATTTTTATACTAATGCAGAGCCCAAATACTTACTAATTTGTAAACCTCCATGTTATTTGGCTTATATATATTGGGTCCAGAACTCTCCTTTTTCGGTTTGCATCATTTTAAATGGTTGGTGGTTAAAAGTATCAAATTAATCGGATACTTTGTTACAGAGTACAGCATTATGTCTTAGGTAGAGAAAATACTGGGGGATTCAATGGAAATACTCTTTTAAAACTATAAATTAGAGCCGGGCTCCGATTCTCAGACTGTAATCCCCCGCCTTTGGGAAGCTGAAGTGAGTGAATTGCCTGATTCCGCGGGTTCGAGACCCACCTGGGCAGGCGAAACCTCATCTCTACAATAAATCAAAGAAAAATTAGCCGGGCTTGGTAGCGTGTGCCTGTAGTTCCAGCTACTTGGAAGGCTGAGGAAGAAGGATCACCGGAGCCCAGAGTCCAGCAGGTGGAGGCTGGGGTGGCTGGGAGCGGCCACTGCACTCCAGTCTGGGTGACAGAGTGAAACCCCAATATTTACTTCAAATATATAAGGGAAACTTTTCTCTAAGAATTGCACATGTGTAACATTTAATCAAAATTAACAACCAGAAAATACAGAGTACACCAAGAAAATGTACACAAACTTTAATAATGGAAAAAGCTGTATTAAATTACGATACTGTTTTATTTTCTAAAATTTGTAATATTTATTATGCATTCTGTCTTCTGAATAGCCATTAAGTACACTGAATCTCAAGGTTCATTTTTCTAAGAATGATATACATCTGGAATCTCAACAAGTTTCAATTTAGGTAGAAGAAAACATTCAGAATTTATGAGAGAAACACTGAAGTTGTCAATTTTGAAGGCAGAATTATACAATGTATTCCAACGTATTCAAAGGAAAAGAAGTTATCATTGGAGTATTATACATTTCTTAAAAAAATCAATCCCTGCATAATGAAAATTTCCAAGTCCAACCCTGAATTGTAACCATTTTGAAAGTAAAAATGTAAAAATAAAAAATAATATAAACAAATAAAGTCAGTTAAATTTTTACAGCTTTCATTTATTTATTTATTTATTTATTTTATAAAGATGGGGGATACACATCACAGTTAGATATACAAACATTGATTTTGCAAGGTACCTAGTTGATGAGGTATGCCCCTCCCTTGCTTAGCAGTATCCCCCCACTGTCAATGTCACCCGTCCCCCTAAACAGTTTTCCACTACTGCCAATCACTTTCTTACAGCACTATAAGTTATCTAGTTAAGCTCATGAGTGAGAACATATGGAACTCTGTCCTTTGTTTCTGTGATAAATCACTGAAAATGACTTACCTCATATCCAGCAAACGTTCTGCAAAATCTTTCTATCTGTCCTTTTTTATGACTGCATAATAATCCACTGTGTATATACCTCATTTATTTTACACATTCCAGCTTTGATGGGCAACATATTTGGGTACCATGTTTTTTGCAATTGTGAGTAGAGCTGCAAAAAACATGCGGCTGCAGGTATCTTTTTGGTAAAATTATTTGAGTTCCTCCAGGTATATTATCTATAAGGTAATTTCTGAGTCACATAGTAGGCCAAGATCTTATCCCTTGACAAACCACCTCACTATTTCCCAAAGATGTTGCTCTACTTTTCAGTCCACATGCATTGTAGAAGCATTTATTTCTTCCAAAATTCTGACCTGAATCTGTTTTGGTTTGTTTTATTAATGATGGCCAGTCTTGCAGCGGGTATGTGGTATTTCAAAGTGGTTTCATTTGCATTACTTTGATGATGAGTGAGGCTGAGCAATTTTCATATATCTCCTGGATGCCCCTATCTCTTTTTATGACAACTGTCCAATCAGGTATTTTGCACACTTTTCAATGGGAATATTTGTCTGGTTTTTCTGAGTGTTTTAGCTTCTTGTAGATCCTAGATGTATGCCTCTTTACAGATATATAGGTGGAGAATCGTTTTTCTCATTCTGTTGGCTGTTTCCCTGCCCTTTTGGCGATTTCTTGTTTCACAGAAGTATGTTAATTTGATGAGTTTCCACTTGTCTTACGTCTTCGGCATGGGTATTTAGGGCCCGGAAGAGGAGTTTCTGATTCCAGTTTCCCTAATGCGTTTTCTAAGATTATTTTAATGTGTTGTTTTACGTTTAGGTCTTTGATCCATTTAGAGTTAGTGTGTATGGTGATAGATAGGAGTCCTGTTTCAATCTTGTGCATGTCAGTCTTTTCCCAGCACCATTTACTGAATATGTTCCCCATTACCAAGAGGGTCTTGGAGGCTTTTTCAAAGATGAGTTTTTTGAGGATTTGAGCATTTCATTCTCTGTCTTGATCCCTTGGCCTATGGACCTATTCTGTTACCAATACAAGGCTGTGTTTATTACTGTAAACATATAGTTAAATTTGAAGTCTGGAACTGCGATAACTCCTGCTTTGTTTCTTTTGATTAGTTTCCTTTGGCTATTCATGATGGTTTATGGTTTCATATGAATTCATTTTTGTAATTTCCAGGTCTGAGAAGAATGATGTTAACGTAATGGTTATTTCATTGAATCTGTAGATTGATGAAAAGGCTAATTTTTACATTAAAAGAGGTAAGTAATCTCAGGGAAACAAGCATGTTATATTGTAATTTATGACATCAGCCTCAAAACTTTGTATCATAATGGGAGGGACCTTGACTACTGAGCAATCCTTAGGCTCCAAGCACTTGTGTACAGTGCTAGGCCAAATGCGGTAGACACGTTGGATTTCATTCCAAAGAAGTGAAGATAACCATGTGTTCACATGGTGAACACATCCAAAAAAATTTCTCCAGGGGTAAGTGACCAATCAAGAATCCTCTAAATGATGTAGTCTTTTCCATAAAAAAAAATCTGTCGTTATTGAGAGGTCCGTGAATCTCCCAAACTGGGAGGGGACCTGAGGGCGTTGACCACGAGTAGTCTTTATTATTATGATCACGAAGTCCTGTTGGAGCTTGGTTATAGCACAACCAAATAATATTTTGGCCCTTTCTTTAGTTTAGAAACAGTTGTATGTTTATAGTAATGTTTAACAGCTTTTGAGCACTTTTTCTGATAAGATTTGAACATTGCTTATGCTAAGATCATAAACAATTTTCCAGAATTTTCAATTTTCTAAATTTTTAAACTAATGCAGAGCCCAAATACTTACTACTTTGTAAATCTCCATGTTATTTTGGTTTATACATATAGGGCCCCTAATTCTCTTTTTTCTGTGTGCCCCATTTTAAATGGTTGGTGATTAAAATTATCAGATTAATCAGGTATTTTGTTGCATTGCATTATGTCTTAGGTAGAGAAAATACTATGGGATTCAATGGAAATAATATTTTAAAAATATAAATTGGGTAAAAATATAAAGGGAATGTGATTAAATTTCTCTAAGGTATGCACATCGGTAATATTTAATCAAAATTAATAAGCAGAAAATAGAGAGTGCACAAAGAAAACTTATGCAAATTTTAAGAATGAAAAAAGGTGTATTAAATTATGATACTGTTTTATTTTCTAAAATTTTTAAGATTTATTATAGATTCTTCCTTCTGAAATGCTCTTAGGTACTAAATCTCAAGGTTCAGTATTCTAAGAATGATATAGGTCTGGAATCTCAAAAATTTTCAATTTAGGCAGAATAAAACATTCAGAATTTATTTGAGAAATACTGTAGTTATCAATTTTGAAGGCAGAATTATACCATGTATTGCAACGTAT
>NW_006985822.1:0-649 GCF_000164805.1 Carlito syrichta
CTGGACACCTAAAGCACAATCGTTCTTAACAGCCTAAGCCCCCAGAACTTTGTCCAATATCTGGACTAAAAAGCCACCGAAAGAGATGGTGCGCCTTCTCCTGAAGGGGTGGGGGAACACCTAGCTTGGCGATAGTGGCAGGTGACTGAAGGGGGAGGGGCATGGCCCAGTGCAACACTCTGTATGCCATCCACCCAGAGAATCCTTGGGTCTATATAAATGTGGCTGGGTCCAAATTAATTTCTTAATTAATACTAAGGCTAAGTTTTTAGCCCTTGTTCTCATACTGAACTTCTTCCTCCTAAAAACTGCTCTCCAGTGAAATTAAAGTTGTTCCAAAAACTAAATGTCTCACCTAACAGTTACTAAAAGGTAAATTCAAATTATAACCATAAAAGGTTATCTATAAATAAATAAAAAGGAAAGCAAAAAAGCGAAGGAAAAAATGTAAAAAGGTTGTTGGTATACAAATGAGGTTTTAGCAGAAAAAACAAAAAGAAAGGAATATAAAAAATATATATATTTATCTAAGAGGAAATCTTATATGGTACATTTCTGTCCTATACTAAAGTAGATAGTTATGAAAAATTTTAAAAAGGGGATAAAAAAACAAAAATAAAATGGTATAAGCACACCAAAATGGTATAAG
>NW_006985823.1:0-763 GCF_000164805.1 Carlito syrichta
CACTAGCTGAATTAACCAGCTATCCAGCTGTCTAAACAACTGACTAAACTAGCTCACTCCCTAGCAAGCCAGCTGCCTAGCCAGCTGATTTAACTAACTAACTTAACTAGCTAGCTACTTAGCCAGCCAGCTGACTTAAATAGCTAATTCGCTAGCTATGTAGCTTGCCAGTGGACGTAAATAGTTAGCTAACTAGCTAGCTACCAGCTAGCAAGCTGACTTAAATAGTTAGCTATTTAGCTTGCTAGCTGACTTAACCAGCTAGCTAACTAGTTAGCTTTCTTGTTATCTAATGTACTAGCTAGGTGACTTAATTATCTGACTTAACTCATTAGCAAACGATCTACCTAGCTGACACAATCAGCTGACAACTTATTAGCTAACTAGCTATCTAGCTGACACATCCAGCTGAATTAACTCATTAACTAACTAGCTCGCCTACTCAACCAACTGACTCAACCCGTTTGCTAACTAGCTTGCTAGCTGACTCAACCAACTGACTTAACCCGTTAGTTTCCTAGCTAACTACCTGACTCAATCTGCTGATTTAACTCGTTAGCTAGCTAGCTAACTGTCTTAACCCACTGACAAAATTAGAAAGCTGACTTAACTAGCTTACTTAGCTAGCTGACTTAACTGCTTAGTTAGCTGACTTAACTGGCTGACTTAACTAGTTAACTAGCTGATTTAATTCCCTGATTAAATAGTTAGCTAACTATTTAACTAGCTGATACTAGCTGACTTATCTGATTACCTAACTAAT
>NW_006985824.1:0-4945 GCF_000164805.1 Carlito syrichta
GAGAAGAAGAAGAAAGAAAGAAAGAAAGAAAGAAAGAAAGAAAGAAAGAAAGAAAAAAGAAAGAAAGAAAGAAAGAAAAAAGAAAGAAAGAAAGAAAGAAAGTTAAACCTGAGTGTTTTCATACTGGTTTTGATGAAAGTGGACAGTCATGGGAAAATGTGACAGGACAAAAGTTAGGAGTTAAGTATAGTAAACTGGCACACTTCGCAAGGCTGATTGCTTCAGATTCCTCTTGACTCCTCTGTCTTTAGAGACAGGGATGCTCCTTCCCTCTGGGGATAAGGAAAACATCTCACACGAGTGCGTATGACCTACTTCAGGGGAATGTCAGAAAATCCCTCCTGCTGTTTCTCAACTTACTTCAGTTTAAACTATTCCGTGTGCCAAACTGTCATATTTTGGGGCAGCGTTTCCTGAACCCCATCGCTGTAGTCGGCTTTATGGGGAGAATAAAAAAGGGCAGGAAAACCTTCCTGCCTTACAGAAGTGCAGGCTTTCCTGGAGGAAAGATGGGTTTACAGTTTTTCAAAGTCTTCAAACTTCTCTTTTTCCCTTCCCTCGTTTTAAGAGAGAGAGAACTTTCTTTCCTTCCCAGGGCCCAAGGCAGATGCTAGGGCAGTCAGTCCATCAGTCTTTGGTCTTTTTCTCGAGCTCAACTCTAGGGGAGCCAGGCTTGGGAATAATAACCTCTGTCTCTTGGAACACACTTTCCCTGTTTTCCTAAGAGTATCTGAGCACTTGCTTCAGGACATAATTGAGCCTGGCGAGTGGTACAGGAGGTCTGTTGGCTTGTTTGTTTATTTGTGATTCATATCCCAGTCTTCTGCCAGAATGGAGCTGAGTAGGCTCACAATAAGCCAACATCAGGCAAGCTGGGCGACAAGGAAGCCGGGAGGAATCTCTCACGGAGAATAGCTCTTGCTCTTCTGGAGAAGAGAGGCCCAGCTGACGAGTGCCTCTCCCCCAAACAGCAGTGAGGGATGCTTATCTGCCCCCAGGGCAAGTTCAGACCTGTGAGAACTTCACTTTTTGTTGTTTCTTTTTCAGACACCCTTGGAGTTTTATAACTGTGAAAGGAAATCCGTCTTCATCAGTTGAGGACCATATCGAATATTATGGTAATAAAGAACTCCCTCCAGCGTCTCTCTGGCCAGGTTATCTTTCTAGGCAGTCCATATTCCCCTCAAGCGTGGCTGCCCATCTCCCCACACCCAGATGAGTGATCGGCCGCTTAACTGGCCGCTTAACTGGCCATGTCACATGCAAGCAACCGAGATCAATGCTGGTCGTGGGCCCATCACTCGCGATAATACTCACATTTTCAAAGATGTCTTTGCTGACTTAATCTAAAACAGAAGTGGTTAGAAAAGATGAGAACTGGGACAAAGCCAGCAGGTTGGTATTTTGAGCTCAAACAACACTCTAGATGGGCCTTCAGGACACAGTGGCAGCCTCTCCTGCCCAGGGAAGGCTGCAGGAGGTGCTGAGGGTTCTAATCCTAGGGAAGAATTCAGATCGTGAGAAATGTGAGTCTTTCCAAACCTGGGTTTGTTGAGATGCTGCAGCTGAACTTTCAGAACTGAAACAAAAGAAAGTTCAATCATCTGCTTCCCAAGTGAAAGGAATGGCCTGATTTCTTTTTTCACTTAAATTTTTAAAAAATATATGGCTCACTGTCCATGTGTATAGGGGGTTTTCTCTGCCTTAGAACCTTTTGAATTCAGGGGTCTATCCCATTGCTAAAGCATCTGGTCTCTCCTAGAGGACACTGAGGTTCTGCCGCCACCCGGGTATTCAAATTGTTCCAGACGGAGCAGGGCGAACATTTCAATGTTTCCTCATCCAGCAAGTGGGTGCAAGGTGAGGAGTTTCCGACAACTTGGTAAACACCTCACAGTGCGTGAAAACACCAGGGCTCACTGTCTTTGCAGAACTAGGATTTTTCTCTTGCACTAATAGGACCACTGAACTATTACAGAATCAACTAAAAATGTGCAGCTAAAAGCTGTCTTTAATCAGGCAAGCACATTTGCCAATAGCCCAGAAGGATCTTCCCCTGGACTAAGATTTCTTTCACCTCACTAGGGGTCCGTGGTGTTCCCTGGAGCTCACGGAATGGCGTCTGCAGGCTAGGCAATGACACTGAACAGGAAGTGCAGATAGGAATGCGACCAGCCTTCACGTAGCCCACACTCAGGGGTTGCAGGAAGCCCCAGTCTAGTGGCAAGCCTTCGGTGGATTTTCTTTCTTTCTTTTTTGTTGATTTGCTTTTGCAATAACAGAGAATATATATTGTGTTTATAAAATAAGAAACTCAATAAAAAATTAAAAGTTGAAAAATAAAATAAGAAGCTCATTAAAAGTTGTTTTTAATTAACTGTGAGAGAAAGAGTAGGAAAATTATTTAGAGTCACCCATGCCCCTACCTGGTACAACCGTGGACAGATAATATTCTGTTCCCATTGTCAAGGGTTCTTAGGCTCTGTTCTGAGCAACTTGCCCTCATGGACAATTTTCTGTCTGACTCTGCTCTTTGCTTTCTGCCTAGATGGGGAGTGGACAGAGTGTTTCGACCATGATAAAGTATCTCTGACTAAAGGTGGGGAGAAAATTTCAGATCTCTGGGCAGCTCATCCAGGAAAAAATCTGCAATCATCCCACTGATATACAGGTACCAATATCACAACAAAAGTAGAAAATAGAGCCAGGCGTTGGGGATCATGCTTAGAATCCCAGCACTTTGGGAGACTGAGGCGGGAGGATTACTTGAACCCAGGGGTTCAAGACCAGTCTGAGCTAAAATGTGCTTTTAGCTGCACATTTTTAGTTGATTCTGTAATAATTCAGTGGTCCTATTAATGCAAAAGAAAAATCCTAGACCTCATCTCTACAGAAAAATCAAGACCTCATTTCTACAGAAAAAAAAAAATTGAGACTGTGGTGAGCTGTGATCATGCCACCACACTCCAAACTGGATGACAGAGTAAGACCCTGACTCAGATAAATAAATAACAGTGTTTCTCATGGCCCCCATAAAGTAACTAAACCAAAGAGTACCAAAACAGAAGTTTATCAACTGCCCCAAAGCTAAGACTCAAATTCACTCCTGGGTCCAGCTTCTGAGCAGCTTGTCTTTCTTCTTAACTTGCTTCTTCAGCCACGGCTGAGAGCGCCCCACCACAGGGATGGGTTTGGCCTGCTCAGTCTCACTTCTCAGTTGGTTTACTTGGGGAACCTTGAGTGCACAGGATGTAGCTAGGATTTGGGGTGCAGGCCAGGCCAGCCCAGAGGGAGAACACAGTCACGGCCTGTCTCCAGTGAGCTAAATCAAAGCAGCATCATCGAATGGAGAGTGTTGCTCAAGATCCTCACTTAGAGTTAATTCTACCCAAAGGGGACCTTGACTTTCTCAGTTGGCTCTGTCAAGAATGTGTTGAATAAACAGAGACAGACCTAACACATCACCAGCTCAGCTGGTGCCCCATAGACAACAGGAGAGGCAGGAGACATAGACAAAGTAAATGATGTTTATTTCCTCATGTCCAGTCTTGTTCTTAAACAAGATTTGAGGCCATTCAAATCCTTGATATAGAATTAGAAGTCACTTGAAGCCAGGCAAGGTGGCTCAAGTCTGTCATTCCAGAACTTTGGGAGGCCGAGGTGAGAGGTTTGCTTGAGTTCATAAGTTCGAGATCAGGCTGGACAACACAGCAAGAGCTCATATCTATGAAAATCCATTAGTTGGGCATAGTGGCACGTGCCTGTAGTCCCAGCTACTTGGGTGGCTGAGATAAAAGAATCACCTGAGCCCAGGAGGTAAAGGCTGTGATTGTGAGCTGTGATTGTGCCACTGCACTCAGCCTGGGTGACAGAGCGAGACACTGATTTTTTAAAAAAATCATTGGAGAAAGCCCATCTCTGCCCATTTTATCCTTTTTGTACAACACTGTCTCCCAGATCAAGAGATCTCTGGGCTCAGGTCACCTGACTGTGCTGTCACCCCACTGCATTGTCCTGGGTAGAGCTTCCACACTCTGTTTTGCATTGTAGGAGGGACCCCTTATCCAAGGGAGGGCACTCAATTCTGTACTTGGCAAAGACCGAGGAAACCCTTCTCATTATTTGGCTAAGGCTCTTCCCTTCACATGGCTCCAGTGTTTTTGAGAAGGATTTACCTAGATTAAGTTGCAAGCTGCAGACTTCCCTTGGAATCAAGAAGCGTTGACTCCCTCCCTGCCCCAAGCACATACTTCCCAGATTTAATTTAATTTTCTTTTGCAACCCTGAACATCCCAGCTTTAATTCTGAAATAGCCACTCTCTTATCCTTCCAGTGCACTTGACCACAGGAAGTCTAGGTCTTTACCAGCCTCCCCTCTCAGAATATTTCTAGAAATCCTCAAGGAATGCTTACATGGTCTACAAATCTCTCCTGGTCTTTGCTCTGCCAGCTGTCTGGCTCCAGACCACTGTTGATTGGAAGATCACCTCTCAGTGCCAGGAAAACAGCTCGCCCTGGGCACTTGCCACTCTTGCATGTACTTTGTTCCCAGTACAGATATAGGCCCTTCCTTGAGTGTCTCAAAGCACAATTAGACCCAGGCTGAGAGTTCCATAAGCAAAGAGTCTTCATGGGGACCCAACCCCACACTGTATGAGGGGGAAACTAAAAAAACCTTGCAATTGACTTATAAAACATGGTGTGTTTATTCTTACATGTTTAAACTTCGGTCGCCTTCAAAGTACTCTCCATTTGATGCAATGCACCTATCAAGACACTTTTTTACATAGCTCAAAACAGTTTTTTATCTCATCCATTTGTATGCCTTTGAGTGCTTCTGCTATTTTTTGTTTTACCTCATCGGCGAAATGTTTCCCTTTGAGGACTTTTTTCATCCAGGGAAACAGAAAAAGGTCACTTGGGGCAAGGTCGGATGACTAGGAAG
>NW_006985825.1:0-1041 GCF_000164805.1 Carlito syrichta
AAACAGAAGAATGCTTAGGAGGGCTTGTTTGCTTAACATTTACATAACATAACATGGTCATTATGGGACAACAAAAGCTAAATTAACAAAGTTTTAAATATGAATGCTGCAAACATACAGTGAATGTGGGATAGAAATTTATGTAGTACTAGTTCTAGGAATTTATAAAATATTGCAAACTTTTTATAGCAAGGTGGTTTTTCTAAGAGTCTTTTGATTCCCTCAGGTTTACACAGCCACTACGTGTAAATTAACTTTGACATGGGAGACGAAGGTTTAAATCAACTTAGAGCTCACTTGGAGAGCAGCTAGCGCCTCAGAGTCAACTGCAATAGCAAAGGAATGTCTGAAAGGGGCTTATCACTTTAACATTTACATCCCGTTGTAAAAGCAGAAGTCAGCATGGCAATTGGGACAAACAATGCTTAACCCAAGAGTTTTAAATACAAACACTAAGCCGGGCTCAGTGGCTCAGCCTGTAATCCCGTGCCTTT
The DNA here is from genome assembly GCF_000164805.1 of Carlito syrichta. NCBI lineage: Eukaryota > Metazoa > Chordata > Mammalia > Primates > Tarsiidae > Carlito > Carlito syrichta. The sequence continues at coordinate 495 of NW_006985825.1, forward strand.
GGGAGGCTGAGGTGAGTGGATTGCCTGAGCCCACGGGTTCGAGACCCGCCTGAGCAGCGAGACCTCATCTCTACAATAAATCAAAAAATCAGCTGGGCGTGGTAGCGCATGCCTGTAATTCCGGCTACTTGGAAGGCTGAGGCGGAAGCATCGCTGGAGCCCAGCAGGTGAGGCTGCGGTGGCCGGGAGCTGCCACTGCACTCCAGTCTGGGCGACAGAGTGAGACTCCAACTCAAAAATAAAAATAAATAAATACAAACACTACTTAAGACATTGTATAACTACACAATCAGTCACTACCCGGCACCCGGCATGTGCCTAATTCTACGGGGTCTGAGGTAGGATTTAAAGTACTAAGAATTCATAAGGTACAATGAACGTGAGGTAGGAATATACAAAATATATGGTGAACATGAGGTAGGGATATATAAAATATAGTGAACTAAACACTATTTTACAGCAAGTATGGCTTTTAAGTTTCTTGGTATCCTGGGTCTTTTCAATGCATATGCTTTCTAAAGAGGAAGTAAATATTCCTCTACACGAT
>NW_006985826.1:0-786 GCF_000164805.1 Carlito syrichta
GGCATAAAATCGAGAAACAGTGTAAGTCAGAAGGTAAACAACAAAACGTGATCTAAACCAACAGTTACAATGATAAAATCATAGGTCAAAATGAGCGAAAGAGAGAAGTGCAAGAGGGATAACAGATATACATACCAGCTATCAGGTGAAAAACAGTCACAGGATCGGGAAGAAGTGAAGAAAGACACGTAAGAAAGATTGCCTAAGGAGTACTGATAGCTACACAGACACAGGTCAATAAAATCGAGAGACAGTGTAGGTCAGAAGGTCAACAACAGACGTGATCTAAACTAACAGTTACAATGATAAAATCATAAGTCAAAATAAGCGAAAGGGAGAAGTGCAAGAGGGAAAACAGATATACATACCAACTATCAGGTGAGAGAGAGACACAGGGCTGGGAAGAAGTGAAAAAAGACAGGTAAGAAAGATTCCCTAAAGAATACTGATAGGTTCAGAGAATCTCACAAGTTCACCTATGCCGTCGCCATCTTGCCCCGTCTCCATGAATAAATGTTTTTACTCTTTTTTTCCTTTAAACCTTTCTGTACCTTTCTTTTTTTAAATTTGCGATCAGATTTTTATTTGTTTTTAATTTTTTCTCTTTTAATTTTTTTTTAATTTTAAAGATGGGGGTACAAGTCAGGGTTAGGTATACAAATTGTCATTATACAGGTATCCTTGTTGATGAAGTTGCCTCCCCTTCCCCAGGCAGATTACCACTACTGCCAATCTTGCTTCCCTGCACCCTTGTCGGCAGTTTCCTGCTCCTGCTAATCCTTTTCT
>NW_006985827.1:0-552 GCF_000164805.1 Carlito syrichta
CCTCTGCCAACAGAGGCAAAACATTGCATGAAAACTATGTGTACTAAAGAAAATTACTTACGATAACAGTCACAACTGTGATATATGTGCATATATATTCCTTTACTTTTAATTTTTTTTACAAATAGTCTAGAAATCCCACTATGCTAAATACCATGGCATTTACCAGCAGGAATGGATAATGTTGATAATAAGTAATAATGTTAAAACTGAGAGACCGAAGAGATTCAAAAAACTTTAAGAGAACTATTACTATATGAATCCCTACCCCATGTTCACTGTATTTGTTTGCAGTGTTTGTACTTAGAACTTTGTTAAGTTTAATTTTTTTTTGTCTCATAAAATAACCGATTGCTTCCGCAACTGCAGGGAGGGGGGGTGTGAATGTTAAGCAATAAGCCCCTCCCGGACATCCCTTTGCTTAGATAACACTAGACTGGTGGCACCAGCCACCACCACCCCCCCCATAGGTTCTGCGTTGTTTAACCTCCTGCCTGCTTGCTCAACCTAGCTTATCTGACATTCCACCCTTCCCATTTAGCAGCTCCCCGT
>NW_006985828.1:0-795 GCF_000164805.1 Carlito syrichta
TCTTTTTCAATCGCCTGGAATACCCTCAGTAGGATTGGTATCAGCTCCTCCTTGAATGTCTTGTAGAATTCTGCTGCAAAGCCATCTAGACCAGGGCTTTTTTTTGTAGGAAGTTTTCTTATTACGTAGTTGATTTCCTTATTGTTATTCGTCTATTTAGGGTCTCAATTTCTTCTTGTTCCAACCTAGGTAGGTTGTGTGATGTCAGAAAGTCCTCCATTTCCTTAAGGTTTTCAAGTTTGTTTCCATACAAGTGTACATAGTAGTCTCTAACGATCTTTTGTATTTCTTCAGGGTCAGATGTGACTTCATCTTTTGTGTTTTTTATTGTGCTTATTTGGTTTTTTTCTCGTTTTTTCTTGGTCAGTCTAGCTAGGGGACCATCAATCTTGTTTACACTTTTGAAGAACCAGCTTTTTGTTTCATTGATTTTTTGTATTATCTTTTTGTCTTCTGTGTCCTGGATTTGGGCTTTTATTTTGGTGATCTGGATTCTTCTGCTGAAATTAGGGTTTTTGTGGTCTTTCTTTTCCAGCTTCTTTAGGTGGCTTGTTAGGTTGTGAATTTCTGTTCCTTCCATTTTCTTCATGTGTGTTTGTAGGGATATAAATTCCTCTCTTACTACAGCTTTCAGGGCATCCCAGAGATTTTGGTTAGATGTTTCTTCATTTTCATTTGTTTCCAGGTATCTTTTGATCCCTGTTTTGATTTCATCGTTGACCCAGGAGTTGTTTAGCATCATGCTGTTTAGTGTCCATGTCTTTGTGGGTTTTTGGGGGGACTTTGTTGGTGTCA
>NW_006985829.1:0-1032 GCF_000164805.1 Carlito syrichta
CAGCTGTGCTCTGCCGAAGCCCACATGGAGTGGTGCAACCTCAGCTGCCAAGCCCCAGGAACTCAGCCTTGGAACACCTTTATGTGAACACACTGAACAATCTAGAGGAAACGGACACATTCTTGGAAACATACAACCCCTCAGCCATGAATCAGGAAGAAATCAAAACCCTGAACAGAACAACACTGAGTAGCTAGATGGAAATTGGTTTTGTGTTTGTTTGTTTTTTTTTTTGAGTTGGAGTCTCACTCTGTCGCCCAGACCGCAGTGCAGTGACCACTCCCGGCCACCGAAGCCTCGACCTGCTGCGATCCTTCTGCCTCGGCCTTCCAAGTAGCTGGAACTACAGGCGCGCTACCACGCACAGTTAGTTTTTGATTTATTTTAGAGATGAGGTCTCGCCAAGTTGCCCAGGCGGGTCTCGAAACCACGGGCTCAGGCAATCCACTCACCTCAGCCTCCCAAGGCATGGGATTACAGGCTGAGCCACTGAGCCCAGCTTCGATGGAAATTGTAATTGGAAGTCTCCCAACAACAACCAGAAAAAGTCCAGGACCTGATGAACTCACAGCTGAATTCTACTAGACCATCAAGGAAGAACTGCTACGAATTTTAATGACGTTATTCCACAAGATTGAATAGGAGGAGGTCCTCCCTCACTCCTTCTATGAGGCCAGTATCATTGACTCCAAAGCCAGGAAGACATGACGAAAACGAAAACGAGAGACCAATATCCTTTATGAACATAGACACAAATTCCTCAACAAAATATTAGCAAATCAGATTCAACAGCACATAAAAAAAGTAACACCCTACAAACAAGCGGGTTTCATTCCGGGGATGAAAGCGTGGTTCAACATACGCAAGCCAATAAACATGTCCACTACAGAAACAGAATTTAAAACAAAAACTATATGATAATTTCTATAGATGTAGAAAAAGCATTTGGTAAAATCCTGCATCGATTCATGATTTTTTAAAAAAGCCTCAGCAAACTAGGCACAGCAGGAACATTCCTCAAAGTAATAAAAG
>NW_006985830.1:0-887 GCF_000164805.1 Carlito syrichta
ACGTGGTATCTCAGTGTGGTTTTGATTTGCATCTCCCTGATGATTAGTGAGGTTGAGCGTTAAACTATTTTTAGAAAAACCTATGAATTTTAAGTGGCATCTGTCCCAACCATTCTCCCTGTGAAGGAATCACCTCTTTGCTGACTCTGACAATTGTCTTTCACAAAATACTTTATCAATCTCACCAAGCAGTTTTTCTATGTTTGCATAATTATTTACTCAATTTTTTTAAGATTGGAAAATATGGTTTATTTAGAAAGTAGATTAGAGAGAGAGAGGAAAGGAAGAATCCACCTCTCTCAGTTTGGGAAAAGGGCCAGAGCTTACAGAGAAACATGGCTCCACTTACTAAGTTTAATACAAAGGTTTGTGACTAGAACCTTCTAAGTTCATTATGCCATGGAATATTATGCAAAACTCATGTAAATTTAAGTAATCTAGATTTATATATCAAAAATAAAAGTAATATATTATGAATTACTAGTTTTCTTAATTTGGGAGCAGACAGACAGAACTGACTTTTTGTTGGAAAATAGTCTCGTGGTACACATTTTAGAGACATGTGAAGGCACTTTGATAAAACGTTTTTCAATGCTTAAAAAATTTCTAGTATTGCAAGACCCTCCTGAAAAAATCATTTGGTTCATACCCTGAAACCCTACAAATTTTCTTAATATTCCATTGTGAGACTACTAGGACTGTCAAGTGGTATTCTCTCTTAGTGCAGTAAATTTAATAAACTTAACTTTGTTTGATCAAGATTTTTCTGGTGGCCTTGTAACAAAGTATCCTTCTTTGAATTTTTTTTCATTCACACTATTTAAAACCTTTTTATCTCTTTTACCTTCTTATTCCTTCCTCCCTCATCCTCCATAATGCATATCTGA
>NW_006985831.1:0-712 GCF_000164805.1 Carlito syrichta
TCAGCCTAGGCAACTTGGCAAGACCTCATGTCTACAATAAGTCAAAAAATTAGCCAGCCATGGTAGCACACACCTGTAGTTCCAGCAACTTGGAAGGCTGAGGTGGAAGGATCTTCTGAGCCCAGCAGGTTGAGGCTGCAGTGGGAGCAAGCATGCTATTGCAAACCAGCCTGGGCAACAGAGTGAGACTCCAACTAAAATAAATTAAAAACCTGAATTAGAGAGAGAGAAAGAGGAAATTCACCTCCTCGAGGTAGGGCAAGGGGCCAAAGCTTAAGAAAACATGTCCTGACCATAGCTCAAAGAACACATGACTACACCATAGCTTATCAAGGCAATGGCAGTGAAAATGACCAGGCAATGGCCTAGCAATGGCCTGGCAATGGCAAATGACAGCTCAATTTTGATAGCTTTTAACCCTTCCCTTTGATAGGGGAAGGTCATTAAGGTAATTGGGTGATGGTCTGCTACAAGTCATCACTAAGGAGCAGGTAAGTGCAGGTACTGACATTAGGTGATGAACAGCAGGCAGATGGGTGAGTTAGTCACATGATTGCTGTCATGGTGGTGGGGGTCTGTGTGTGTAATAGGTTAACTTGGGGATTTGGATCCAGACAGGCTTTTCCTGTGAGAAATCTGTCAAATGTTTTTAAATCACAAGTCCCTTGACTAAAAAGTATTCTCATTATCATTTCTTTGGCTTCAGCCAGCC
>NW_006985832.1:0-9071 GCF_000164805.1 Carlito syrichta
GGTGCCCCTGTGACTGGCTTCCCATGTAATGTGTTCCCCATTGACTGGCCTTTCTGTGTATGAGTACCCAATGACTGGTCCTCTTCTGTGATGGGTGACCCAGTGACTGTCCTTCCTCTGTGATGACTGCCCCAGTGAATGGCCCTCCTCTGTGGCACTTATCCCAATGACTGGCGCCTTCCTCCCTAATGGGTGTCAAATGACAGGCCCTCCTCTGGTATGAGAGCCACAGAGACTAGTTCTCTTCTGTTATAATTTCGTCATTGACTGAGTCTTTTATGGGTGACCCAGTGATTTGTCCTCTGCTTTGATCGGTGCCTCAACCACAGTTTCCTCTGTGATGGGTGCCCCAGTGGCTGATTCTCCTTTGAAATGAGTAACACACGGATAGGATTTTCTTCATGATGGTTTTAATAACTGTCTCACCTCTCTCTTGTGTACTCCTGTGACTGGCCCTCGTCTTTACTATGTGCTCAGTGACTTGTCTTCCTCTGTGATGGCTGCCACAGTGACTGGCAATTTCCTGAAAACGTTCTCCTAGTTAACGGCACTTTCTAGGATCAGTTCCTCAGTGACTGTTCCTCCTCCATAATGGATGCAATAGTGACTAGCCCTCATCTTTGATGAGTGCGCCAGTGACTGGCTCTCCTCTACAGTGAGTGCTACAGTGACTGTCCATGTTCTGAGATGACTGACCCATTGACTGGTCCTCCTCAAGGATCAGTGTGCCAGTGATTCACCCTTATCCATAAAGATTGCCCTAATGACTAGTTCTGCCATGTGAGGGTTAATTTTATCCTGCATAATTTTATCCCCAGTAACTAGCCTGTCTCTGTGAATATTGTCCGTGTAACTGGCCCTCTTCCATAATGGGTGCCCCCGTGACTGGCCCTTACCAGTGACAGCTACCCCAGTGACTGGCCTCTCTGATGGGTGCTCCAGTGACTGGCACTCCACTGTTATGAGTGTATTAGTGATTGACTTCCTCTGTGATGAGTGCCCCAGTGTTGTGCTTTTTGGTGGGTGGCCCACTGGGTGACTGACTTATTTTATTGTCTTTCTATTGACTGGCTTTCTTCTTTCATGGGTGTCTCAGTGAGTGGCCCCCCTCTTTAATATGGGGTTCACTGACAAGCATTTCTCTGTGATGAATGACCTGGTGACTGGTCCTTCTTTGTGAAGGGTATTCCAGTTGACAGTTGCTCCCTTTGATCAGTGCCCCAGTGTCTGGCCTTTATCCATAATGAATGCCCTTATGACCAGAAGTGCTCGGTGCTAGGTGCCCTATTGACAAGACTTCTTTGTGTTGGGTGTCCAAGTGACTAGCTCACCTTTGTGATACTTGACCCAGTGACTGAATCTCCTTCATAATGGGTGCACCAGAGACTGGTCCTCTCCATAATGGATGCCTCAGTGACTGCTACTATTTTTTATGGGTGCCAGAGTGACTACTCCTCTTCTGTGATGGGTGTTTCATTGACTAGACCTTGTCTGCTCTGAGGGCTGCCCATATGACTGGCCTGCCTCTGTGATGGGTGCCACAGTGATTGTCCCTCCTTTGTTATTGGTGACCAGGTGACTGTCCCTCTTTTATGATGGCTGTCCCACTGGCTAACCTTCCTCTCTGGTGAGTGCTGTAGTGACTATGCCTCTTCTCTGCTGGTTGCTCCAGTGACTGGCCCTCCTCTCTGATGGTGTCCCAGTGACTGGCCCTCCCCTGATTGATTTCTCAGTGACTGGCCCTCCTCTATGATGAGTGCCCCAATGACTGGTCCAACTTTATGATTGTCACACAAGTAACTGGCCCTCTTTGGTTATGGGTGTTGGAGACTAGCTCTCCTTCGTGGTGTATGCCTGTGTGACTGGCCCTCCTCTGTAATAGGTGCCACATTGACTAACCCTGCTCTGTGATTGGTGCCCCAGTCACTACTACTCCTCTGTGGTAATTGCCTTAGTGAATGATCCTTCTGTGTGATTAGTGCCACAGTGACTGAGCACTATTTGTCATGATTATCCCTTGACTCACCCTACTTCAAAATTGGTGCACTGGTGACTCACACTTCTCTGTGATGGTTGCCTTAATGATTGTCCTTCCTCTGTGATCAGTTCCACAATGGCTGGGCCTCTTCCATAATGAATTTCCTCGATATTTGGTCTCTTCTCTGATTGAGTCACCAATGACTGGCCCTCTTCCATTTTTGTTAGCCAGTGACTAGTCCTCCTTTGAGATGGTGTCCTAGTTTCTGGGCCTCCTCCATAAATGGATGACCCAGTCACTGACACTTATTTGTGATGGGTGTCTCAGTAACTAGCTCGCATCCATAACTGCTGCCGCAGTGACTGGACATCCCCTGTAATTGCTGTCCTGTGAATTGCCTTCATATATCATGGGTACCCCCTTTGACTAGCCCTGCTCTGTGATGGATGTCAAGGTGACTGGGCCTACTTCATAATTGGTGTCTCAGTAAGTGGACTTCGACTGTGATTTGTAACCCAATGACTCACTATTCTCTGTTATGCATGTAGCAGTGACTAGCCCTTCTTTGTGATAGGTGTCCTAGTAATTGGGCCTCACCCAAAATTGATGCCCCCGTGAGAAAACTTCTTGTTTGTTGTGTGACATATTATCTGGTCTTCCTCTATGATGAGTATTCCAGTGGCTGGCCCTCCTCCGTGTTGGGTGTCCCAGTGACTGGGTCTCCTCCATAATATTTGCTCCATTGATTGGGCCTCCTCTGTGATAGATGCCCCAATGACTTGCCCTACTTCAAATTGGGTGACCCTGTGACTAGTCTTCCCTTTTAATGGGAGTTCAGGTACTTGGTCCTCCTCCATAATTGGTGCACCAGTAACTAGCCCTCCTCTGTGATGGGTGCTACAGTGACTGATTCTACTCTGTGATGGGTATCCCAGTTCCTGACTCTACTCTATAATAGATGCCCCAGTGATATGGTCTCCTCTATAATGGGCATCCAATAACTGGTGTTCCTTTGTGGTGAGTGCCCCAGTGACTTGTCCTTCTCTGTAAAAAATGCACTTCAGTTATTTGTGCTCTGTGACTAGCTTTCCTTGTGCTTTTTGCCCCAGTGACTGGCTGTCTCACATAGTGGCTGCCTCAGTGACTAGCCCTCCACCATAACGAGTTCTCTGGTTACTCTGTTTTCTCTGTTATTTGTGCTAGTAAATGTCCATCCACCATAATGTGTGCCTAAATGACTATTCTTCCTCTGTATTAGATGCCCCAGTTACTGGGTCTCTTCCAAAATGGATGCCCTAATTTCAAGCCCTACTTTGTGATGGATTTCCCATTGAATAACCTTCCTCCATAATGAGTGCTCCAGTGACTGGTCCTCCTCTTTTATCAGTACCATAATGACACGTTCTCCTCTGTGTGGGTGACTCAGTGACAACCTCTCCTCTGTGATGTTTGCACCAGACTGGTCTTCCTCTGTGATGGGTTCCTCAGTGAATGACCCTGATCTGTGATGGATTCCTCAGTGACTGTGTCTCCTCCGTGTTCAGGGACCCAGTGCCTAGCTCTCTTCTGATTTAGTGACTTTCCCTCCTCTGTGATGGTTACCCCAGTGACTGGACTTCTCTGTTATTTGTGCCCCAGTGACTGCTCCAACACTGTTTGGGGTGTCCCAGTGGACTGGTTTGTGATGGGTGACCCAGTGAAGTACTCTCCTCTTTAATATGAGACCCAGTATCCGACTTCCTTCTGTGATGGGTTTATCAGTGATTGGCTCTCTTCTGTGATGGGTGCCCAGTGATTAATCTTCTGTGGTGGATGTCCTAGTGACTGACACTCATCCACAGTGAGTGCAACAGAGAATGGCCCTCCTCTGTGATGGGAATCCCAGTGAAATGTCTTCCTTCATAATGGATTCCCTAGTGACTAACCCAACACTATGAGTGGTGTGTATCTGACAATTCTCTAACATGGGTGCTGAAGTGACTCGCTCTTCTCTGTGATGGATACACTTGTGATTGGATCTCCACTGTGGTGAATGCCTCAGTGATTGACCCTCCACTATTATTTGTGCTTTAGTGACTGTCCCTCCTCTATTTTGTGTGCCCAGTGCCTTACCATTCTCTATGATGGGTGCCCCAGTGAATGGCTTTCTGTGATAGCTGTCCCAGTGACAGGTCCTTCTCTGTGATGGGTGTCACAATAATTGTTTCTACTCTCGGAGTGGTGCCTCATTGACTGGCCTTCCTCTGTATTCACTGTTCTAGTGACTGGCTGTACTATGTAATTGGTGTGTCAGTGACTGGTCTTCATCTGTGATGGGTACCCCAGTGAGTTGCTTCCTCTGTGATTTATTTTTTTTTTTGAGTTGGAGTCTCACTCTGTTGCCCAGACTGGAGTGCAGTGGCTGCTCCCGGTCACCACAGCCTCGACCTGCTGGGCTCCGGTGATTCTTCCGCCTCAGCCTTCCAAGTAGCCGGAATTACAGGCATGTGCTACCACGCCCGGCTGATTTTTTTATTTATTGTAGGGATGAGGTCTCGCTGCCCAAGTGGGTCTAGTACCCGCAGACTCAGGCAATCCACTCACCTCAGCCTCCCAAAGGTGCGGGATTACAGGCTAACCCAGAGGTTGACCTTCCACTATGATGGGTGTCCCAATGACTAGGTTTTCTTTGTCATAAGTGCAACACTTACTTTACCTCCTCAGTTATGTGTTCCCCGTTGGCATTGCTTCCTCTGTGATGGGTGTCCCAGCGACTTGACTTCCTTTGTGATCGGTGTGCAAGTGAATGTCTCTCCTTCTAATGGGTGCCCCAGTGACTGAGACTTTTATGTTGAGTGCCTTAGCGACTCACTCTCATCTATGATTGGTGCCTGAGTGACTGGGTCTCTTCCGTGATTTGTGGTCAGGGGACCAATTCTCCTTTGTGGTGGGTGACCCAGTGACTGTGCCTCCTCCTGTTAGGTGATGCGTGACAACGTTCTATTCTGTGATTAGTTTCTTTGTCACTGGCCCTCCTCTGTGGTAGGTGCCTCAGTGAATGGGCCTCCTCTGTGATGTGTATTCTGGTGATCAATCTTCAGCTGTAATGGATGCCCTAGTAAAAAATCCCTACTCTATAATGGGTCCCTCAGTGAGTAGCTCTCCTCTGTGATAGTTGCCCCAGTGGGTGGACCTCATCCATAATGGGTGTCCTTGTGAATGGCCTTCTATTTTGATGGATGCCCTAGCGACTGATCCTCCTCTGTAATGGGTGCTTCAGTGTCAGGCCCTCCTTTGGGATTGGTGCACCAGTTATTGGGTCTCATCCATAATTTATGCCACAGTGACTGGTCCTCTTCTATGATTTGTGGCTCAGTGAATGGCCCTCCACCATAATGGTTGTTCCAGTGACTAGTCCTCCTCTATGAAGGTTGTCCCAATGACTGCTCTCTCCCCTGTAATGCATGCCTCAATGACTGTTGTGTGTGCCACAGTGAATAACTCTCTTCTGTGTTGAATGTGCCAGAGACCATACCTCCTTTGAGAGGGATCGCCATGATGACTGACCAGCCTCTGTGAAGGGTGACCCAGTGCCTTGGCTCTCCTCTCTTATGAGTACCTGTGATTGTCTGTCCTCTGTGATGGGTGACACAGGAACTGGGCATCTTCCGAAGATGGTACCCTTAGATTAGTTCTCCTCTGTGATAGATGCCTCATTTTCTGGGCCTCCTTCTTAATGGGTGCCATAGAGACTTGTCCTCCTTGACTGATTGTCTTAGTGCTAGAAGTGCCAGTAATTGACTCCCCTCTATAGTGAGTGCCACAGTAATTAGCCTTCATCTGTGATGGGTGCCCCACTGATAGATCCTCCTCTATTATGGGTGTCCTAATGCCTGGTACTCATGGCGATGGGTCTAGTGTGACTTGCCCACCTCTATGTTGGGTGTCTCAGTGATTGAACCTCCTCTTTGATGGGTTTCCAAGTGACTAGCCCTCCTCCATAAAGGGTGCTCCAGTGACAATCCTTTCTGTGATAGGTGTCCTAATGACTGGTCCATCGCTTTGATGGGGCCTCCTGTGACCGGTTCTCCTGTGCCAGGGGTGTCTCAGTTATTGGACCTACTGCATAATGAATGCCTAGTGATTGGTCCTTCTATGGGGGGCCATTTATGGAGGTCCAGCCCCTTCAGAGAGATTTAGAGGGTCCCTGGAAGGTGGGGCAGCGTTGGCGATTATTCTGGAGAAAGAAAGAGAAAGAAAAAGGGGAGAAAGAAAGAGTCTGAACTCTGTCTAGTGCAGAAGTCGATTCTGTAGTAGGGATAGATATTGAAAGAAAGATAGATGGGATAGATATAAAGAGGAAGAAAGAAAGAAAGTGGCCAACTGTTCAGTGAATTGAGCAGAAGCCGTTTATTGGGACAAACTGTGAATCTTTTATCCCAAATTTTCACATATAAATCACAAGACTTTCACGTGAGCACAAGGCCAGGTGGAAGAGGCGCATCCCCCCCACCCACCAGGTGTTTCCTTAGGCATGAGGAAGGACAATCCCAATCAATCACAAGACTTTCACGTGAACACAAAGCCAGGTAGGTGGGGGGCATCCCCCACCCACCAGGCATTTTTCCAAGCATGAGGAAGGACAATCCCAAAATTATCTCACTGTTCCTCGTGCTTGATTTATATTCCTCAAAAGCAATATAATAATTCTAAAATCTTAATAATCAATAACTTCTAAAATTTATGAATACCCAATACCTAATGACTGACTAAAATCCTAATACCTTTCTTATCTGTGCTAATTTTACCTGTACTATAAAAAACTCTTAATTATAGCTCAGACCAGTTCTTAAAGAATGCGGCCCAGTCCAAAGATCATGTTAGGCCATTTCCAGGAACAATTGATTATAATCTCTTAACAAAATGGCTATTCTAAAATCATATGTATCTATCTTAATTTCTATAAAAGTTTCTAATTCCTAATCCTGATATATAAAGCTGATCGTCAGTAATAAGCTTCTAAAATAAAACCCAAATACAAACTGTAAATGTACTAAGGCCAAAACCACAATTAATAGAAAGTGGGAACAATAAAATTTCTAATGTTAGCTGTATTCTTATAAAACCTTAAAGTATCATGTTTGATCATGCTTGAACTAACATAATTCCCTCACGTAGCATGACCTATTCTAAAACACTTTCTATGAATAAAATAAATTCAGTCTATTACAAGTAGAAAAGACTTACACTAATTGTAACTAAAGAATCGGTTTAAAAGAATGCAACCCAGTCCAAAGTGGATGCTAGGCCCTTAGGAATGTGGCCCAGCCCAAAGTTCGTGCTGGGCCATTTCTGGTAACCCTAGATAATCATCTATACCATCTAAAGCTGGAAACAGCTCTCTAAATGTATATACTAATTCTACAAATATACTTTTAAATCTTATAAAGAAGCTTGTATCATGTATAAAAGGCTCCCAAATGTGACCTGAATTTGAATTATATCTAATACCTAAGCTGAAACCACAGTTTTATGGGAAACAGGAACAATGGGTTTCTAGAGTGAGCCTTGCCTGTCACAGTCACAGAGTTTTCAGCTTAGATCAGCAGAGTTCCTTTAGGTACTTGCGCTGCATGGTAAAAGGGGTAGGAAAGTGGGGTCAAGGGCTCCTGAACACATCCTAGCAGTCTCGGGGTCCATGGCCCTCCCTGATCCCTAACGCTCAGTGGGCCTCCGTGGCTGGCTCCCAACATCCTTCTTTGTGATGGATACCATAGTAATAAGCTTTCTCTAATGGGTGTCTCATTGACTACCCTTTCTCTGTAATGCATGCCTTTTGTGACTGAACCTCCTCAATGATGAGTGCCACATTGACTGTCACTCATTTGTGCTAGATGCTTCAGTGATAGCACTTCCTCTGACATGGGTGTCTCTGTGATGTGTGCTGCAGTGACTGACTGTCCTCTGTGATAGTTGCCTCAGTGACTGGTTGTCCTCTATGATAATTGTCCCAGTAATTGGATCTCATCTATGATAAATATGGCAGTGAGAAGACTTTCTGTGATGGGTGTCCCAGCGACTGATCCTCTTCTGTGATATCTGTCCTACTGACTGGCTCTCCTCTGTTATGGGCGCCCTAATGAATAAGTCTTATATGTAAAGTTTGTGAGGGGTTCCCCAGAGAATTAACCTTCTTTGTGATTGGTTTCCCAGTGTATGATTCTCCTCCTAATTGATGCCCCAGTGACCTGTGCTCCTCTGTAATGTGTACCCAAGCAACTAGACTTCTTCTATTATTGTTGTCCCAGTTACAGGCCTTTATCTTTGATGGTTGCTTAAGTGACTGGCTGTCCTCTGTGATTAGTGCTCCAGTTACTAGCCATTTTTTCTGAGGAGTGTCCCACTGACAAGTCCTCCTTTGCGATCAGTGCCCAGTGAGTGGCTCTCGTCCATTTTGTGTTCTTCAATGACTGGCACTCCTCTGAAATGGATTCCCCAATGACTGTCTTGCCTCTTTGATGACTGCCCCAGTGACTGGTTTTCCTCTCTGATCTCTGCACCAGTGAATGACTCTCTCCTTTGTTGGGTGTTCAAGAGACTTTCCCTCTTCTGATGTGTGTCTTAGTGAAAGACTCTCTTCTGTGGTGATTTTCACAGTGCTTAGGCCCCCACTATGATGGGTGCTTCATTTACTGGTCTTCCTCTGTGACAGATGTCCTAGGAACTGACCCTCCTCTATGACTGGTGCTCCACTGATTTGGCATCCCTTAAAATGAATGCCCCTGTGACTGGACCTCCTCTGTATTTGGTGCTGCAGTGAATTACTCTCCTGTTTATTGGGGTCTCAATGATTGCCTCTTCTCTGCCTTGGGTGCCTCATTGACTGACCCTTCTATGTGAATGGTACTCCTGGTGACCCTCTCTGCTATGTAAACAGAGCCCCAGTTACTGGCCCTTATATGTGATGGGTACCCCAGTGACTGGCCTCTTCTGTTATTTGTTTCCCAGTGACTGGCACTCAATTGTGACGGTGTCTTAGTGACTGGCGTCTTCTGTGATGTGTGTTCCAGTGACTGCGTCTTCTCTATAATGTGTACCCCAATGACATACCCTC
>NW_006985833.1:0-654 GCF_000164805.1 Carlito syrichta
ATCCCCAGAGATGGCGGCCAGAGTTACCAGTTGAGCCCTCCTAGGGGATCACCTGTCACAGGGGTGTGTCTCTGCTGGTGCATCAACCCCTCCACCCACCTCGTTGCCCAGGGCCAACCCACTCGTCCCTCCCAGGTGCCACCTCGGAAAAAGAGGGTGTAACTCTCAAATCAACAGGGGGATGGCAGAGCGATTCATGCCTGTCACCTTGGCACTTGGAGAGGATGATACGGGAAGATAGGCAGATCCTGGGAGCTTGAGACCAGACTGGACACCATATAAAGCCTCCACCTCGAAAACACATAAAACCTTGGGTGAGGGCAGTTGTCGGCAGCAAAATCGCCTCTGGCCCAGAGTTCAAGACCAGGCAGGAAGACCAGGATGTTGGCCAAATAGAAAGTCTGTGATCGCAGCAGTTTGGAATGCCCAGGCCAAGAGAATATCCTGAGTTGGGAGTTTTGAGAGCAGCCTGGGCAACCTAGTGAGGAAAGAAAAGAAGGAAAGAAGAAGGAAAGAAAGAAAGAAAGAAAGAAAGAAAGATAGAATGAAAGAAAGAAAGAAGAAGAAAGAAAGAATCCATTTCTCCTGCAAACCTTCTGCCCTCAGTCCTTTCTCCCTCGCCCCTCACACATGTGAGGGTCTCCAAAGCTCTGG
>NW_006985834.1:0-878 GCF_000164805.1 Carlito syrichta
CCAGCTGTCTAACTAGTTTTATCAGATATTTGATTCAGCTGTCTAACCAGCTGGCTAGCTGGATAAGTCAGCTAGTTAATTCAAGTGGCAAACCAAATGGCTAGCTAGGTATCTCGATAGTTAAGTCAGGTAGCTAGCCAGCTGGCCGGCTGGTTAAGTCACCTAGTTAAGTGAGCTGACTAGCCAGCTGGCTAGCTAGGTGGCTAGCTAGTTAAGTCAGCTGGCTAGACCGATGACTATCCAGTTAAGTCAGCTAGTTAAGTCAGCTGGCTAGTCAGCTGTCTAATCAGGTGGCTTTCAAGTTAAGATGACTGGTAAGCTGGCTGGTCAGGTAGGTGGACAGCTAATGAAGCCGGCTGGCTAACCAGCTGACCAGCAAGCTGGCTGACTAGTTAAGCTGGCTTTCTATCCCACTGTCCAGTCAGACAGCTGCTTATTTAATCCAGCTGGCTAGCCAGCTGGCCAGATCACTAGCCAGCTAGATGGCTGCCTAGCCAGCTAGCCAGCCGGGTAGCTAGCTAGTTAAGCAAGCTGGCTAGCTGTCTAGCCAACCAGGTAGAAAGCTTATTAAGTCAGCTGGCTAGCCAGCTGGCTAGCTGGTTAAATCAGCTATTTAAGTCAGCTGGCTATCCACATGGCTAGGGAGGTAGCTAGCTAATTAAGTCAGCTGGTTAGCTGTATTGCTAGCTAGTTAAGTCAGGCAGTTAAGTGAGCTGGTTAGCCAGCTGACTAGCTATGTGGCTAGCTATTTAAAGCAGCTGGCTAGCAATATGTCCATCTAGATAAGTCAGCTAGTTAAGTCAGCTGGTTAGCCAGCTGCCTAGATATGTGGCTGACAAGTTAAACTGGTTTCTTAGTAGGCTGGTCAGTTAGGTAGC
>NW_006985834.1:2280-3054 GCF_000164805.1 Carlito syrichta
AAATGAGCAGAAGCCGTTTATTGAAAGTTACAGAGGTATTTATTCCCAAATTTCAGACAGACAGTCTCACAAGTCTTTCACGTGAACATGAAGCCAGGTGCAAGAGGGGCATCCCCCACCCACAAGATTTTTTCACAGGTATGAGGAAGGACAAACCCCAAGATTGTCTTATTGTTCCCTTTCCTAGTTAATGCCCTTCAAAAGCAGTGCAACAATATCTGCTAGCCTAATGATGTTCTGATAATCAGTAACTACTAAAGCTCACTCAATACCCATGATGACTAATTTAAACTTTATTACCTTTCTATTCAAAGTTAATACTACTTATATAATGCTACTGAAGCTCATAATTATAGCTTAAACCAATTCCTAAAGAATGTGGCCCAGACCAAATATCACACTGGGCTCTGTAGGATGTGGCCCAGTCCAAGGTTCATGGTGGGCCACTTTTTGAAACAATAGACTAAAATCTCTCAACAAAATGGCTATTCTAAAGTCCTATATATCTATCCTAATTTCTCTGAAAGTCTCTAATTCCTGATCCTAATATAT
This sequence comes from Carlito syrichta, assembly GCF_000164805.1. Taxonomy (NCBI): domain Eukaryota; kingdom Metazoa; phylum Chordata; class Mammalia; order Primates; family Tarsiidae; genus Carlito; species Carlito syrichta. Next base: position 2,833 of record NW_006985834.1, read on the forward strand.
AAAGCTGATCATCAGCAACAAAGCTTCTAAAAATAAAACCCAAATATAAGTTGTAAATGTACTAAGGCCAAAACCACAATAGTAGAAAATGGAGACAATGAAATTTCTAAAAGTTAACTGTATTCTTATTAAACCTGAAAATATTATGATTGATCATGCTTGAACAAACATGATTCCTGATGTTAGCATGACCTATTCTACATACTTTCTATGATAAATAAT
>NW_006985835.1:0-845 GCF_000164805.1 Carlito syrichta
GGAGTATTTTGGGGGAAGTATAAGTTTTTAATTCCTACATAGCAAAGAGTTTGGAGTGTGTCAACTGAAATCTGATTCATAAAGCACAACTTGCTGGGCATGGTGACTCAAACCTTAATCTCAGCACATTGGGAGGCTGAGATGAGAAGATTGCCTAAGCCCAGGTTTTTGAGACCAGCCTGGGCAACTTGGTGAAACCACGATTTTACAATAAATAAAAAAAATTGTTGGGTGTGGTTGTGCACACCTGTATTTCCAGCTACTTGGAAGGCTGAGGGAGAAGAATCACCTGAGTCCAGCAGGTCAAGGCTGCTGTGGCTGTGAGCATGCCACTGCACTTTAGCCTGGGCAACAGTGTGAGACTTCAACTCAAAAAAAAAAAGAAAGAAAGAAAGAGAGAAGGAAAGAAAGAAAGAAAGAAAGAAAGAAAGAAAGAAAGAAAGAAAGAAAAGAAATAAAGCTAAACTTCCTTGGTCACAGGTGTGCCATCTGTCCAGTCACTCTTGCAGCTCTGATAGGAGGGTCAGAGCCACAGTGAGGTTCATATGGGACCACCAGCCCCACCTGCACTCACAGAGCCTCCTGTGGTGTGCCCAACACGGTCCAGCTATTCTGACTGACTTTCTAACATACATGAGCTCAGAATTGGTAGCTATTTCCAAGATCCAGCATGCAGAGGCCCAGCTCTCCTGTGGACCTCAGCCTGTTTAGCTTAAGAGAAAGCAAACAGAGATATCATACCTCTTTTTCATGCATGTTCCTGGTTGATCATCAGCCAGTCTGGAAAGAAACCACCACTGTGTTTATGGGAGTACTATGAAAACAAGGCATTATTCTTACCAGTA
>NW_006985836.1:0-1348 GCF_000164805.1 Carlito syrichta
CCTTTGTAAGAGTGTCCCCGGAAAGACCCTCCTTCTAATGGGTGCCCCAATGACTGGTTCTCCTCTGTGATAGGTACCTAAGAGACTGGGTGTCCTCATAATGTGTGCCCAGGTAACTATTCTCTTCAGTTGATACTCCAGTGATTGTGCCTTCTCCTAACATATGCCCTGTGCCTGGCTTTCATCTGATTGACCTTTTTCTGTGATAAATGCCTCAGTGATTGTGTCTTTTCTGTGATGGGTGCCCCAATGACTAGCCCTCATCCATATCAGCTGCGCTAGTAAATAGCCCTCTTTCCTGTTGAGTGCTCAAAAGGATGGCTCTTCTCATGATTGGCATACCCACGATTGGTTCTCCTCTGTGATAGTTGCCCCAGTGACTGGTTCTCCTGCATGGTGACTGCCCCCAGTGACTTGTGATCTTCTGATATAGGTGGTGAAGTGATTGGTCTTTCTTTGCATTGTTTGCACCAATGGGAGATCCTCCTTAGTAATTTTTGCCCCAGTGACCGACTTTCTCCATTTTGGTTGCCTCAGGGATAGTGTTTCCTCTGTGATTGGTGCCTCAGCCCCTTGTATTCATATATGAAACGTGCCCAGTGGCACATCCTTCATTGTGATTGGTGTCAAATTGACTGGTCCTCCTCTGTGATGTGTTTCCCAGTGTCTAGTCCTCCTCCATAAAATGTAGTACACTGATTTGTCCTCCTCAGAGATTGGTGGCCAGTGACTGGCCGTATTTTAATTTGGATGTTCTAGTGACAATTCCATCTCTGTGATATGTGTTTAGTAATTGGGCCTTCTCCATAATTGGTATCAAGTTGTCTACTCCTCCTCTGTGTTGTGTACCCCAGTCATTGGCTCTCTTCTGTGATTTGTGTCCCAGTGACTGGTCTTCCTCTGTGAAAATTAACTAGTGAATGATTCGCCTCATGGATGGGTGTATCAGTGACTAGCTTTTCTTTGTGATCATTGCCTCATAACTGGGCCTCCTACATAATGTGTGACTCAGTGGCTAATCCAACTCCATTATGGGTGTGCCAGTGACTGGGTCTCCTTGGTGATTGGTGCTCCAGTGACTAGCCATTCTCCATAATGATTGCCTTAAATATCAGCCGTCCTGTGATGCAGTTACAGTGCCTCCCACATAATGGGTTTCACAGCTACTGTCCCCACTCCATTATTGATGACCTAGTGACTTTGTGTCCACTATGATTGTTGCACCAGTGATTGGCTGTCATTCATATTGTGTGCCTTATGACTAGAACTCCTTTGATGGTTGTCACAATAACAGGGCCTCCCTTATAATGGGTGTCCCAATTACTTCTTCTCCTTCATTATGTTTGCC
>NW_006985837.1:0-700 GCF_000164805.1 Carlito syrichta
CTGGGCCAGAGAATGCACTGAGGTCTGGGCAGCTGCTTATGCTGGAGACCTCGGTCCTCTCCTTTACATATCTCTACTCCATCAGACATTCACACAACTCTTGCTGACACCCTAGGGTGAATACTGGTCTCTTCACCCGTTCATTTATGGGGAGACCCACGTGCTCTGACCGTCTCTGATGCCACCTTGGAATCCGTTCCCCTTGATCTTTTCAACTGCAGGAATTTCTCACCTCACAGGTTTTCTATACCACTAGCTCTCATGCTGGCTGTACTTACCACATTCTTTGCTGAATTAAGCATGCTCAGTGCCCCCTGTCAAAAGACTTGCTCCTAGTAAAGCTTTCATAAATTTGTTGAATTTAAAAGAAGCAGGCATGATTCTTGTGGATGGAAATGATAGATAGATAGATAGATAGATAGATAGATAGATAGACACCCACATGAGCTACACACAAACAACTCTTTCAAAAGTGTGTAGTATCCAATGAAGAAATTCAGAATTCAAAACACCTTGTAATGCCCACATATACTAAGTCTACAAAGAGAGAGTACAGAGACACAAATTCAATGAGATATCGTCAAGATGTAAAGTGTATTTCAGCTTTCTAAAGTTTTGTGTTAACCACCACCTTCTTGAAGACTCATATCTGCAAACAACTTCAGGATCTTTTATATGAAAACAACCATGTATCTGACAA
>NW_006985838.1:0-779 GCF_000164805.1 Carlito syrichta
AGCAGCGTCACTTTTCTTGCAAAAAATGTAGAAAACAAGATAATCGGGGAGAGGAATATTTACTTCCTCTTTAGGAAGCATTTGCATTGAGAGACCCAAGAAACCAAGAAACTTAAAAAGCCATACTTGCTGTAAAAGTAGTGTTTAGTTCACTATATTTTATATATCCCTACCTCATGTTCATATATTTTGTATATTCCTACCTCACGTTCATTGTACCTTATGAATTCTTAGTACTTTAAATCCTACCTCAGACCCCATAGAATTAGGCACATGCCGGGTGCCGGGTAGTGACTGATTGTGTAGTTATACAATGTCTTAAGTAGTGTTTGTATTTATTTATTTTTATTTATTTACTTTTATTTTTGAGTTGGAGTCTCACTCTGTCTCCCAGACTGGAGTGCAGTGGCCGCTACCGGCCACCGCAGCCTCACCCGCTGGGCTCCAGCGATCCTTCCACCTCAGCCTTCCAAGTAGCCGGAATTACAGGCATGCGCTACCACGCCCGGCTGATTTTTTTATTTATTGTAGAGATGAGGTCTCGCTGCCCAGGCAGGTCTCGAACCCGCGGGCTCAGGCAATCCACTCACCTCAGCCTCCCAAAGGCACGGGATTACAGGCTGAGCCATTGAGCCCGGCTTAGTGTTTGTATTTAAAACTCTTGGGTTAAGCATTGTTTGTCCCAGTTGCCATGCTGACTTCTGCTTTTACAACGGGATGTAAATGTTAAAGTGATAAGCCCCTTTCAGACATCCTTTGCTATTGCAGTTGACTCTGAG
>NW_006985839.1:0-2401 GCF_000164805.1 Carlito syrichta
ACTTTTTTCTTATTTGTGACAGAGGTCCTTCCTTTTTATTTTGTTTCCATTATTTAGGGATAGAGAAAGAAGATTTAGCCACTATTGTTTGCTCAGCCACCTGTCCTCAGATCAGGGCCTCCATATTTGTTCTATTTTGAAAAGGGGCTTGGAGTGGGGGGAGGCTGCACTCTCTTTTCTCAGTTTTAAAATTTGAATAAGGGGTAATGGGGGCCAAGTTTCCAAAGCTCCCTGGAGCCCGCAGTGTTTGCTGGCTGAGGTGTGGGCCCCCTGCAACCCACTTCCCACCACCTCACAATATGCCCATGTAAGGGAAGTGTATGCATCCTCCCTGAGTATAAAATAACACAAGAGAAAGGACCAGAACTAAGAAAGACAGAAGGGGGGAGAAAATACAATGAAGTGAAAGAAACATAAAAGAAAAACCAAACCAATAATAAAAAACAAAAACCAACAAAACAAATATAGATTCCCCCTCATATACCCTCAAGTAAAAAAAAAAAAAAAAAAGGAAAAGAAACAACAAAACACACGCACATATACACCCAGTATAGAGAGAGCAATATAGAGAGAGCAAGAAACCAGAAAAAAATCTTTTGTGATCATTGATTGCCCTCCAGTGGCAGTTTCTGAAACTTCAGATTCCTTTTTTGCTGGTCTGACCCCAGCACTACTGTTCTTGGCTCACAGCCTAAAGGAAGGGGCGACAATTTTTTGACCCACCTCCTGCTCACCATGCAGTCAGGCAGAGGCTTTGGTCATTCCACTACCTCAACGGATCCTCCTGTATCCAACTCTCTCCTCATGTGCTGCTCAGGCTGCTCTCTGGATGGGTCAGATGCCTTTTGAACTGCTGGGGGAAGTGGGTTGAATCAGTTCAACACTCACCCCTACACATCTGCTTTGGGCTAGATCCTTCTCCTCCAGTTGCACCTGTAGTCAAGTGATTGGTGCAGTGTAAGGGATGGGGTGACAGACGCTGCACCAGCCTTGTCCCTTCAGGAATAATGCACCTAGGGCACGCTCTCTGTGTTAATGGTGATTCACCTCAGAGAGGTGCAGGATTCAGCCCTCAGTCTCAGAAGGCAGCACGTCTGCTTGAATTGGCAGGCAGGAATACATCTCTGCCAGGGTTCCAGTAAAAAGACGGTGAAAACACTCATGTGTTTTCTCCCCTGACGGGACTCAGAGGTCAATTCCCTTAGTACACTTTCTCCACAGTCCCTGATGCCAGTGTCCAACCTGGTGCCAAAGATTGTGGTGGTTGGCCAGATGCCAGGCACCAGCCAATGGCTGATCCCCACTACTATCTTCTTAGTAGGGCCCCAAAATGGTGCCTGCCTCTGAGCTGTGACAAGCATTGGAATCCAAACAGCAGCATGCACGACAGCCACTTCAGCAGGAAAGCCCAGGTCTCTTGTTCCTGAGTTCTCACTCTGCAGACACTCAAACACTCACTTGCACACAGACTTGCATGAAAATCATCCTGATGCACACTCTTGCATATGGAGACACACACACTTTGACTGACTTTGTCACCATCTTGGAATCCCCCCAGCACAGTGGGTCATAATGGCTCAACCTCCAGCCTCCAGGCATTTCTTCCCATTCTGTTTTCCTCCAGGCTCTGAGCTGCCTAGGGACTCTGAGTGAGACAAACTTGCCCCTCCCAATACTCCCCACTGCCTGGGTATTTTTTCCACCTATTCAATGTGTGGATATCTTAGGATCACTCTTGACTCCTCCCTCCTCTTTTTATGGCAGGTACAGAATTTGGCTAGGGAGGCAGACGTAATCATGTGTCTAAAATTGGCCATCTAATTTTTATTTTAGTAGATTATCATTTTTTACAATTTCTTATGTAGCTCATGGTCACATTTTTAAATGTTCCATGGGCATAGAAAAAATATATTTATGGCATGTTTTGTGTGGGAGCCAATTATAATTCTAAAAAACATATTCCCATATGTCATAGTACATGATGTTGAAATTCTAAAATATCAAACTTCCTAAAGTCTACATTCTCCAAAATCAAAATTCTGAAAAATCAAAATTCAAAAAATATAATTTCAGAAAAAACAAAATATTTAAAAGACATCTGTTTATATTTTAAAAGGGGTTTGATTTCAGATACATGCATAAACCCGACAGAACGCTCCATAGGCCACTTTACACAAAAAGAAATGTCAATAATGTCATGTCCATTTTGCAAGCATCAACATTCAGGTGTAATAACAGTGGTCACATGGGTAGAACTGCTATGAGGAGATGAACAGAATTCATAGGTAAATGTATGAATGGTGTCACCATGACAGGTGATTGTGTGCACCCAGCTTTATGACTATGCTCATCTGAAACACTAAGACCAGCCACCTCAGTCTTTTGATAAGATCCACCGAAA
>NW_006985840.1:0-1441 GCF_000164805.1 Carlito syrichta
GGCTCCAGTGATCCTTCTGCCTCAGTCTTCCAAGTAATCGGAACTACAGGTGCGGGCTCCCACACCCGGCTAATTTTTTTGATTTTTCTTGTAGAGAGGAGGTCTCACCAAGTTTCCTGGGCTGGTCTTAAACCCACAGGCTCAGGGAATTCACTCACCTTGGCCTCCCAAAGTGCTGGGATTACAGGTTGAGTCAACCAAGCCAGGCCTACCATACTGTTTTCAGAGATATGGTTTGCAAATATTTCTCCCATCCTATGGGTTGTCATTCACTATCTTGATGGTATCCTTTGCATTACAAATTTTTAAAATTGTAATGAAGTTCAATGTGTATATATTTTTCTTTTGTCATTCATGCTGTAGGCGTTATATCTAGGAGTCCATTGCTTGATTCAAGGTGACAAAGATTCTAAGAATTGCATAGTTTAGCCCTCACCTATGATTCATTTTGAGTTAATTTTTCAAAATTATGTGATGAGGCACAACTTCATTATCTTTTGTGTGGAATATCCAGTCATCCTTGCACATCTGTTGAAAAGACTTTTCTTTCTAGACTCTCAGTTCTCTTCCATGGGTCCATATGTCTGTGGTAGTGCCAGTATCACACTGTTTTTATTACTATAGGTTTTGTAGTAAGTTTTTGAAACTGGGAAGTTTGAGGCCTCCAACTTTTTTCCTTTTTTTCAGATTGTTTGATCTGTTCTGGGCCTCTTACTTTTCCATATCAATCAGTTTGCCCATTTCTTTACAATAATCAACTGAAGGAATTTTCATAGGCATTGCCTTGAATTGGCCTTTACTTTGAGGATATAATATTTTTTCATAGGTACAAACATAAGGTCGTCTTGTGTATTGCATTTGGTGTCACCTTATTCTAGGTCATATTTCTTAGAAAAAAATTGCAGGTGGCCTAAAGATGTTTAAAAAGATGTTCAGCATCAGTGATGGAGAAATGAAAATTGAAACAAAGGTACAGTTTCCCGTTTATCAGACTGGCAGAGATTAGAAAGTATGGTGATGGCTAGTCTTGGTTGGATTCAGGGAAAATAGAAACTTCTGACTTGTTGGAAGTTTTGGTACAGTCCCATTGGAGATCAATTTAGCAGTAGCCATCACATTAAAACATACATGTTTCACTTCCAGGAACGTGACTTGTACCTGTATTTGCACAGGCATACAAAGAGGGTTGAATGAGAGTGTTGACTGTAGCAGCACTTGTAATGGCAGAATAGGGAATCCAGGCTAAGTGTGTGTCATCAAGAGGACTATCTAAAACTGAGGTCCAGTATATAGTGAAATGTTCTGTGAGCTGCTAAAATGAGTCAGGTCAGTATGTGTGGTGACATAGAGTCTAAGATGTATTGAATAAAAACCAAATGGTAGTTATTGTGTGTTCTGTTTCTAATTTAAAAAGTAAAAAACTTAAATACTCCAATATACA
>NW_006985840.1:2939-7135 GCF_000164805.1 Carlito syrichta
TTTCTCTTTTTCTATTTAAGATCTTTAGTTGTGTATGTTGAGAGACAGGGGAGGTGGGAAGGTAAAAATTCTTTGCACCAAGTCTGTTTGTGGTTAAAAAGAAGCTTCATTATTAAATCTGGTCTCACCATACTGAAATTAGTCCTCTGAACTTGATTTACTTTAAATTTTTGGATTATTAGTTTTAATATCATGTAATAGTTGTGAGGACTTTTTTTTTGAGTCATTATCTCACTTTGTCACCCATACTGGAGTGCAGTGGCATATCACAAATGCCACAACCATGACCCCCTGGGCTCCACCTCAGCCCCTCAAGTAGCTGGGACTACAAGTACATACCACCAGGCCTGGCTAGTCTTTTGATTTATTGTAGAGATGAGGTCTTGCCATGTTGCACACATTGGTCTTGAATTTGAGATCCTCCTGCTTTAACCTCTCAAGTAGAGGATGTCTTTGATTATACCTTAATAGAATGATTGGGGGTTAAAGCAAGAAATCAAAAACATAGATGTGGATGATTGATGGGGTGTCATAAACTAGATGTCATGCAAGTAGCTGTCTAGGAAGGGAAAACTTGCTTGACTAAAATCTTGATTGTTCCCTTTTAACTTCTGCCTTCCTTCTTCAGAGCATACTGTGAGCATTAGAATGTGGATTTCAATAGAAAATGTTAGGCTACAGAGGGTGAGGGTGGATGGATAGATGGGCACAGCACAGCCAGAGCCAACATGCCAGGGGTGTGTGGTGGCAGCCAGAGATCTGAGTAATGCAAAGATATGCAACACACAGAGAAGAAGGAAGAAAAGATTTATTTAAGAGTGTTTCACTTTCCACAGATAGGAAGTGGGCCAGCACTCCAAGATGAGTGTGGCCACGTAGTCCCCTGAGGCCCAGTTTAAATTCTTTCCCCTGGAGATGTCAGGTAGACATGACTGCCATGACTTCCTTGTTGACCACCTGTGAATGTCTTGGAGATCCTGAGGGGCTGTCCTGGTCACCAGGCACTGAGTAACAAATCTCACCACATTCAGGAAGTTATACAATGGGCCAGATACTGGTCATGCTTGAGAGATTTGGTTTTCTAGGAAGACAAAGTCGACAAAGTTAATCTTTACCTAAAGAATGCATTCTTCCAGGACACAGTTTCTACTTACCCATCATTGTGTTAGGGTTTAGGAACAAGATAAAAATGACTTCCTGCTCTCAGTCCATCCTTTCAGAAAGAAGCCCTGTTATTCACAAACAAGATTGAGAACCATTCAGATATTCTGCAGTTACAATGTGGCACACACAGAGCATTAGCCCTCTGGTGAAGGCTGTTGTTGGATACTGACTCTTCTCTGACTTATTTGATACTTTGGATGATACCAGAGGTCCCCCAGGCCCCAATATAGATCAGGAAGGAAAAGGTTTAAGTGCAAACTTATTTGGATTAATTCATTCTTAATTATAGGAATATACAGTTTTTGTTCTGGGGACTCAGTGTTAGTTGAAACAGTTAAGTAGGAAGTCTGGTTGGTTAACTTAGTTGTCATCTGCCCTTTGGTTTAACAGTTACTGAATACCAGCTGTGTAAAAACAAGCATGGTCAGTGATGATTTGTGTGATCACAGTTCTTGTAGCTATTTACGGTGCCCTTGAAGGCTTGGAGAAGCCATGCTAGCTCGGGAGAACTAGAGGGTGAGGAATTGGCTCAGGGTTGCTGAGAGGCATCACAGAATAGCTCGTAGAAGAATTGAGGCCTGGAGCATGGATGTGCAGGTTGGTCCCATCCCTCTTTCCTTCAGCAAGAGCTGCCAGCATTTCAGGCCAAGGAGCTCGGAGGGGTGATCGCCAAGGCTCCAAGACTACTGATAGGAGTGCTGATGGGAGTGCCTTATGGGAGTGCCCTTTGGGTTTTGTATTTAGCCTAAGGCATTCAGGATCATTCCAAACCCAGTTATCACCAATACATGAGTTGTGTGTCTTAATAATAGGGGATCCGCTATCCTGTCTATGAAGGGTGGCATTCTCAGGATGTGTAAAACATGCTTACTTGGGACAGAAGCAGAATCTTAGAGAGCTAATGAATAGGATTCTTGCATTCGCCCATTAGGTAACATTCCCTTTAGAGATACTCAAGGAGTGTGTTTAAGGTGAGGCAGGAACTAAGACTCCTTTGGGAGACAGGCTCAGAAGTGATTGTTAGTAGAATTAAATCAGTTTAAGTTTGTATTTTTTTCTTTTCAAAACCATTTTGTATAATTACAGTATCAGGTTTTTTTGTTTGTTTTTGCCTTGGGAGGTAGCTGCTGGTGTCAGTGCAGACTAAATTCAAGTTTCCCAATTAAGTGCAGGACTGTCTGAATTGCTCATGTCTTAACTTTCTGTGGAAATAGACCCTTCAGTTTTCTTTATCTTTTTATTGTCTAAAAACCGCAACAGAGTTGTTTTCTTCTCCTCCTTTCTTACTGGTGTTGCTGACTGGCTTTTCTAAAGATGGCTTTTGTAAGTCAGAGATGTACTGATTGAACACTTGTCTCTGATTGTGTCCTTCAAGTAAGTGAGGACGTTGGTTAGTAGAAATGAATTACAGACAATCCCTGACTTGGTGGGAGGGCTCAACTTAAATGTTTCAACTTTATGAAGGTATGAAAATAATAGCTGGATCACAGCTCACTGCAGCCCCAAATGTCCAGGCTCAAGTGATTTCCCTGCCTTAGCCTCCTGAGTAGCTGGAATTATAGGCATGTGCCACCAGGCCTTACTAATTTTTAAAATTAGTAAGACTCAAGAACTGGGTCTCCCTCATGAGCAATGGCTCTAAATGAAGTGCAGTAACTTTTCTATAGGGGCAGGTGCTCTTCATCAGGTACTGGGATCTTCCTCAACTTCAGAGGCTCTGCCTCAGGTGTAGGCACTCTTCATAAGGTGAGTGCTCTGCCTCAGATTCAGGGTGGTTCCCTCACGTGGTTGGTCTCTCCTTCATGTGCAGGGGTACTTTTTCAGGTGCAGGGCTCTTCTCTGGCTGCAGGGTCTCTTCATCAGGTGCTGGAGTCTCTCTCAGGTGTGGGGGCTGTCCTGCAGGTGCAGGGCTGTCCCTCAGGTTCAACCTTTTACTTAAGTTCAGGACTCTTCCTCAAGTACAGGGGCTCTTCACTAGTTTCTGGGATTTCACTCAGGAGCAGGGACTTCCTCTCTGGTTTCAGGCTCTTCCTCAGCTGCAGAAGTTTATTTTCAGGTATTGGGCTTTTCCTCAAGTCAGGTGTCCTTCATTAGGTGCAGGGACTCTTCCTCTGGTGCAGTGGCTCTTTCTCAGAGGTGGCATGCTCTCAGGTGTAGGAAGTCTCCTTCAGGTGCTTCAACAGATGTAGAAGCTCTCCCTCATGTTCATGAGTTTTTCCTCAGGAACAGGAGCTTTTTCACATGTACAGAAGTTCTTTGTGAAATGTAGGGGTCTCCCTCAGATGTCTAGGCTGGTCGTCAGGTTTTGGGTGTGTCTCAGTTGCAGGGCTCTATCGCAGATGGAGGGCTCTTATTTGCTGTGTCCTCCCTCGGGTGGATTGGCTATACACCATGTGTCTGGTGCACTTCCTCAGGTGCACTGGTGTCCCTGAGTTTGACAGCCTTGACCCAAGTCCAGACGCTGTTACCCAGGGGCAGGTGCTCTCCAGGTACAAAGACTATTTGAAAGGTGCAGTGTGTTCTCCCCCAAATGCAGCAGCTCGTCATCAGGTGCTGGATTCCTACTTAGGTGCATAGACCCTCCCTCAGGTGAGGAGGAACCTCTCAGATTCAGTGCTGTTACTCAGGTGTATGAGATCTTTTTCATGTGTAGGGGTTCTTTATCACGTTATGCTTTTTCTCTGGTGTAGGGGATCTTTCTTAGGTACAGGGCTCTCCCTCAGGTATTAGGCTCTCCCTCACATGCAACAGTTCTCCATCAGGGACTGAACTATCCCTCAGATGCAAGGCTATTCCTTCACTGCAGGACTTCCTTTATTGAGGACACTTCCTCCGGTTCACGAACTCTCTTTTAGGAGATTGAACTTTAGTCTTTACATCAACATGGAATCAAGATTCCTAGTGAATGTGCAAGACACTGACATTTCCAACTATAAACTTCGAGCTGGCTTTCTATCTGGGCAAAATGACCAACATGACTAGGCATAGTGACTGCCTTGTTCCCAGGCTCTCTCTCTACTAGAGTAGAGGTG
>NW_006985841.1:0-612 GCF_000164805.1 Carlito syrichta
CAAAAGAACAAAGTACTGACACTCACTAGAACAGAGATACACTTTTAAGCCATTATGCTAAGTGAAAGAAGTCAGATACCAAAGATCTCATATTGTGATTTACCTAATAGAAAATGGCCAGAAAAGGTGAGTCTATAGTGACCGGTGGATGCCTGGGTCTAGAGGAAGTGGGGGAATATGGAATGATTGGTATTAGGTCCAGGGGTTTCTATGGGGATGATAAAAATGTTATGGATCAGATAGTTATGACGCACACATTTAAAGTGAATTTTATATTGTGTAAACTATATCTCAAAAAATAATTTTGAAAGCAAATGACTATCTCTCCAATGGTGATGATGCACTGTCCCTCTTACCTTCCCCCCTTCATTCCTTCTCTGTCTTCCCCCTTCCACTGCCTCCAACTTTCTGTTCTTCCTGCTATGCCTTGAGGCACCCCCAGGAGCACTTTTTGGCCATTGTGCATCTACATACTGAGGCTTCGGGAGAGACCCACTGTACTGGCGTACCCACTTCTCTTCTCATCTTATGGAAGTAGATTCTCTGAACTCAATTTTTTCTAGTGTACTTTGGTTGATGGCAACATTGCAAGATTGCTGCACACTCTGGGTT
>NW_006985842.1:0-6137 GCF_000164805.1 Carlito syrichta
GTTGGGCATCTCCTCTCAAAGCCCAGGTAGCCCTAACCCAGCCCCTCTGCGCCACAGAAAACCGAGAGACGACGCTCTTCTGAACAATCCTGAATGTATCACTGAATGTATAAGGGGGCAGTCTACGCTGATCGCTACCTCACGCTTTCCTAGCACTTCGCTTGCTCACCCCTCAACCCCCGTGAGTACTGCAGTATCCAGTCCCAGAGGACCCTCCAGCGTTGCCTTCCATCCGCCTTGGGGGTAGGGAGACAGGTCCCGCCAGGTCCCTTCGGCTGCATATCTTTCCTGCTTCCCTTCAAGGCACCGAGAGGGGCTCAAGATAGCCAGGTCGACCCCCACCCCAGTGCGCAGTAATGATCAGTCTCCCCAAGCACAGCCCCAGACACTTGGCGAGGTTGGGGTGGGGGGAGCTCCAGACTGACGCGCAGGAAGGGAGCAACAGCAGGAGGGGGCTTCAGCTCGGATCAGTGAGGATGATCCGGCGCTGGCCCTCTCCCACTCCAGGTGGGTGGAAGATGCGGCTGCGGAGACCGCCTAGACGGAGGAAGGGGTCTAGGGACCCTGATGGACGAAGGTTCTGGAGCCAGGAGAGGGCAGCCGGGGCGTGGAGAGGAGAAGCGGCTGATCGGCCCTTACCTGCTCACCGCGGGGCTGGGGGGCTGCGGGTCTGCGGGGCGGTCCGAGGCAGGCTCTGCGGGGAGGGCGCAGCCGGCGAGTCCGCGCCCCGCGCCGCGCGGGGATGGGGAGAGAGTGCGCCGTGCAGCGCGCGCCGAGCCGGGTCCCCGCGTCGGTGGGACCGCAGGCGGCCGGCGTGTGAGTGTCCCTGCGCGGCGGCGTGTGCGTGTGCGCACGCGGGGATCACACTCGCCCAGAGCCGCCACCGCCGCCGCCAGTCACCGCCGGGCCCAGCGCAGCGCCCCCCGCCTACCTTCACCCGCCCCGCGCGCCGCGGTCCAGCCGGGCTCGGTCCCCAGGAGAGGCGCCGCCTCCGCAGTGAAGCCAGGCCCGGGGCTGGAGAGAGGCTACGGACCCCGCCTCCCACCGCGGACTTCGCAGGCCGGGGTGCGGGGGTGCAGGCCAGTGAGCGCCCGGGGGCGGGGTTAGGCCGAGGGCAGCGGGTGAAGAACGCGGGGCTGCGGCGCGGAGATCCCGGTGGGGGGCGCGGATGCCGAGGCGACAGCGCCCCCTCTTGTCTCGGGTCTTCCGGGGCTGAGAGTCGGGCCTTCCCGGGGCTCACCGCCCTCCTTTCCACTCTCCCCATGATACCCAGAGCAAGACAGCCCTTTCTTCTCCTTCCCAAGTCCTCAAGAGCCCTTCTGATTTCCCCCTCCTCCAGGAGGCCTTTCTTACTGGGGGTGCCCCAGACCCTCCTTGGGCTCTTCTCTGCCGCCACAGCCTGGGCTTGGGAGGGTCAGCTAGTTTGGGGGTGCCTATCTGGATGTCCTCAAATGCGACCCCTGTGGAGAACGCCTCTGTGGCCAGGAAACTGGAGGGGGACTTACAGGACAGAGGCACTTTATGGCCAGGAAACTGGAGAGGGACTTACAGGACAGAGGCAATTTAAAATTAATCCGACTGCCTGAGCTCCAGCCCCTGCTGTGCCACGGCTAGCTCTGTGAGCTTGGGTAAGTGACTTGACCTCTCTGAGCCTCCGTTTCTTCACCTGCACAAGGAAGTCACGGTACCCACCCACAGGGTTCTTGACCACAGCATTCAATAAAAACGGTACGCACACCCCATAGCAGTTTGTCACAGATTTCATTTATTCACTGATGCTGAATTAATCACCACTGATACTGACATTGTGGTTCTGTCCAACCTCCATCTAGTACAAATGGCTTAATGCAGATAAAGGTCACCTAGCAAGTGAATCGGTAGTGAAGCTAAGGTGTAGCTGAGAGCAGCTAATTTGAGTCAAGTAATTACCCTCTGCCCACTCCCCAGTGCCCCTGGGTCCCAGTTGCCCCTGCCTGCCTCTGCTCTCAGCTTTCCCCCCTTGCCTGGGACATTGACATCTGAGAGACTCTCAGTTCTGCCACAAGGCTCTGTCCTTGCCCATTCAAGTAAGTTATTGGACTGTTTCCTTTTGGGCCCAAGTTTCAAGTGTAGCCACCTTGTTGAGGAAGCCTCAAGGAAGAGGAGAGAAGAGGGAGAGACTTGAGCCTTCCTTTGGGGACTTCCAGTCTAACTGAGAAGGAGAAGACCAGTGATGGAGATTAATCCCTATGGAAGCTTTCCTGTACTGAAAGGAATATGAACCATGCAGACCAAGAATGTGATGTGCCAGCAGGGGCCATTGCTCATTAGGCAGTAAAGAGAAACCACAACTCACTTCCTGGACCTAGAGAACTCCACAGACCTCTGGGACCTGGAGGAGGAGAACATCAGTCTTCGTTATGAAAAGAAAGAATGAAGACTCTTTTGGAGAGAAGAGGGCCAGGCACTATGCTAGAGTCAATACAGGCAGACCTTTCTCTACACCTGGCTCTACCCCTTCTTAGCTTGTTGCCCTAAACCCTGGAGCTGCTTTCTTAGTCTGCCTCCAACTCTGATGTTGCGAAAATCAAATGAGATTCTATGCGTGAAGGTGTTCTGTCAAGTGTGAAACCATGTGCCAGCCGTCTCCGAGTCAGAAGGGAAGCATAGAGAGCGGGATGCTGGGAACCTGGAAGTGTAAGGAAGGGTGGAGATCAGGGTGACTTAAGGCAGATGAGCTCACCCGAAATCTGGAAGGCCAGCCTCCCCAAACGAAGGTCCCTCCACTCTACACTTCCGCATTCTGTTCCAGGCTGATTCCCTTTTCCATACTCTTGGTCCTCTGGATTCCAGGGTTCCAGAGCCTCTGCTCTCTGCTTTGCATCCCGATGTGTGCTCTGGTGTGGGCTGTGGGAGTGCCAGATGGGTGCACACCTCAGGTTCAGCCTCCTCCCTGCCTGGGCAGCCAGTGGGGCAGGGAGGGGCCTGAGTCCCCTTTGCTCACACCCATTCTGTTCACTTGCTCTTTCTTTGCTTCTGGGCCCACAGCCAGAAAGTGAACTCCTAGTGGACTACAGCAAAAGGTCAGTCAGGGCACTGGTGGTGTTTGTTCCCTGGCCAAAGGGACTGGGAAGGGACCAGTGGGAGCGGAAGTCCAGCCTATTACCTACAAAACCAGGTATACCTTGAGTCCACCCAAAGGGAGCACATTTTTCTAGCTCATTTGCCAGAGGGGGAAACTCTCTAATGCACTCCAAGGTACTATTTAGCAAGTGGTAAACCTTTTTGACATCAGGGACTGGTTTCATGGAAGACAGTTTTTCCACGGATGAGGAGAGAGAACAGCAATCATTGGGAATTCAATTGTCACAAGGAGCAGGCAACCTAGATCCCACACATGCGCAGTTCACAATGGGGTTCATGCTTCTATGAGAATCTAATGACAGGAGGCAGGGCTCCGCTCGCCCTCTGCTCGCCTCCTGCTGTGTGACTGGGTTCCTAACAGGCCATGGACCGGTACCAGTCCATGGCCCAGGGTCTGGGGGCCCCTGCAGAGGATAACCCTTGGTATTCTAATCCCAGCCCCACCAGGTAGCATCTGGAAGGGTTGTCTAACCCCCTACTCTATGAATGGGGTGCCTGAGCCCAGAGGGGCAATGGGACTTGCCCAAAGACACATGGGAAGCCTTCTTATCAGGTTGGGCACTAATCCCTACATCCTAGTTCCCAACTTGGTGTCCTTCTATCTTGTAAGCAACCCCCATAATTCTGGAAGCCTAGGTCAAATGTTTGTGTCCTGCACTGTTTTCTGCCTGTTTCAGACATGCCACTCTGGTGTTCCCAAACAATCCTGGCTCTTTATGAGCGGGAGCTATATCAGTTCTGTTCTCCCAGATGGGGCCACCCCAAGGACAAGGCCAGGGTCTTCCTCTTCTCTGCTTCCCCCACTCACTCACCCAGAAAGTCAGTTTCACCTCAAGATCTCACCTTGATCTTCCAAGCTACCCAGCCTACCATTCCAATTCTACCTACTGGGCTTTGGGACCACCCCAGAAATTTTTCTCCCAGAAGACCCCTTGGGCTGCCTTCTATCTCCCAGGGAAGCAGACAGGAGTCTCCTCATCAGCTTTTCCCTACTCTGAGGCGCTTACTGCCTCACTCTCTCCCACAAGCCAACCAGTCAGCCAGGCAGGCAGCAGCTGAAAAATATGAGTTTTAATTCAATTTTCTGAGATGTGGCAGAGGGAGATGGATGCCAGGCCACCTTACCCAGCATTCATCTATCCTGAGCACCATTTCCTTCCATGACTCCTGGCCCCCAACCACAACTCACCCCATACCACCCCAGCCCACCTCCTCCCTTATCCTGCTCAGGCAAGAACAGCACATGCAAGGACACAGGTGCTTTATCATAAACACCATGACTTGGGCCAGTGCTT
Organism: Carlito syrichta; assembly: GCF_000164805.1. Classification (NCBI taxonomy): domain Eukaryota; kingdom Metazoa; phylum Chordata; class Mammalia; order Primates; family Tarsiidae; genus Carlito; species Carlito syrichta. The sequence goes on from NW_006985842.1 coordinate 4,419, forward strand.
CTCACACTCTTGGTGCTATAGAATCCCCTAAGGAACTTTTAAAAAATACCCAAGCAAAGGCCTCATCATTGAGATAATCAGACAATTGGTCTGTGGTGAGGCCTGGGCAAAAGAATTTTTTAAAGCTCCCCTGGGCATTCTCATCTCAAAGGAGATAGGGCTGAAAACTGCTGTCATAAGCCCTCTGCTAAATGCTTTGTGTGTGAGCGTCCCAAGATGGTGTGCTTGTATGTCTAGAGCAGATTAGAGGTATCCTGAGACAGTGTCCCCCAGCCTCCTGGATAACTATAAGCAGCCTTTTCCATTTTTCCCAGCAGGCATATACATGTTTTCCTTTTCTGGATTCTCCAGGGCATGGAAAGGGTAGGGAGTCACTACCGTTGTGCATTGGCCCATTTAATTCCTATTCAGGGAATGGTGTGGACCAGACTGTGACATGTGTGTTCCCTTCTTTGGAAGATCTTCATTTTGAAGGCCCTCTGCTCACCTCCTGCATCTGCGCTGGGATCAAATGGCCAGGGAGGCTCTCAGGAGCCCCAGGTACCTCTGGCAGTGCTCCCTGGGAGGCCTGGAAGCCATTGAGATGCAACAGGCAAGCAGCAGAAGCTTGGCCCCATGAAGGAGTGTAAGCCATGCCAGTTGCCCCATAAAGGCCTCTTCCTCCCCCATACACAGGCTGTGGAGGTGCTTCAGAGGCAGGGTGGAACTCCCCTGGGAAACCGCCCACCCCAGAGGCAGGTTCCCGAGGGTCAGGTGCTCCCTTATCCTTTGCCCTCTCATCCAGAACTACCCTGGATGAATCAATGCCCTCTAGAGCCTTTTCAGCTACACAATAGACCCATGTCCCAGGACCCTAGAGATCCTCTGAGAAACCCAGGGAATAAAGTCTAGGCTGCCTAGATTCATGATGGTCAGTGTAGCAGGAGCTCTAGCAATCCCTGAAGCAGCCTCACAAAAGGCCTGGAGTAGTGGAAGAAGACCCATTTTCAGAGATGCTCAGGAACTCCTCAGAGGGAGGCCCGAGTCCTCTCTGTCCCCTGTTCATCCCAGGCAATGGATGAGAAAGAGCAGAGGGAGAAAGGCTTTTGGGAGTGGGGCAAGTGGGGCCAGGGGACAAGGGACTTGGACCCTAAATTCTAAGGGTAGACTTAACCAATTATCACCCCATCTCACAGATGAAGAAACTGAGGCTCAGGGAACAGAAATGATGCATTCAGTTACAAGACTAGTGGCACAGCTGGGGCCACATGCCAGGTCCCTGGGCTTTTAGCCCTGTGCTCTCTCCTTGGAATCACAACTCTTAGAAGGGGAGACATGCTTCTAGGGAGTTGGAGAGTATGTGTGTGTTGGGGATAGGGTGGGTGGAAGAAGCAGTTCCTTGAAGCCCGAGTAAAAGCAACAGATACATGTGCAGAGTCAAAGGCATCTTGGTCTCCTTTCCCTGTGTACATGAATATTCAAATGAGCCCTCATGCCCAGATGAGCAAATGTCCAAGTACACACATTAATTGCTACACCTGAGTGTACTCTGCATACAACACATATGCATTTCCATCCAATACATAGGGTCCAGGTGTACGCACATACCCTGTCCACAGATCTGCGGTGTGAAAGCACCTCTAGTCTACCAAGATAGAGATGGTTTTCTCTCCTGAAGAATCTCAGGCAGGCAGCAGGCTTGTCTGCGGTGCCCCAGCTTCATCACTGTCAGACAGTTTT
>NW_006985843.1:0-5648 GCF_000164805.1 Carlito syrichta
CACAGGCTGGGCTCAGGGGCATAGCCTGGGATCCTGGCCCTTTGGATGACCAGGCGAGTGGATGATCTGAGGATGTGGGTTCAACAGCAGCCTGGCCACAGAGCAAGACCTCATCTCCACCATCAAAAATGAAACCAAGATTAGCCAGGCATGGTGGTGCAGGCCTGTGGTTTCAGCCAATTGGTGTCCGAGGAGGGAGGATCACCTGAACCCGATAGGTGGATTCTGCGGAGGCATTGAGCATGCCCCACCTCTCCCACCTGAGCGACAGAGTGGGATTCCGACTCCAAATAATAATAACCACCACGACCACCACCACCCCTGCCACCCAGCATGAGTAGACATCACAGGAATGGGAGAGAAAAGGCACTTTCCTGCCTGTCACTTGTGGGATGTTTCAAAGGTGGCTGCTGGTCACGTCTGTCCAATGCCTTTGGCCTTGAGTCCCAGAAGGACTGACTCCACCGTCCACAATCATGTTCCATGGCAAAGATGCATGTAAGCTCAGGGAAGGCACAGCCCCAAGCTATGGTGGCCATCAAGCAGAGCAAGTTTAAGGCAGTCCTGCAATGCCATGGCCAGCCCAGGTTCCAGTTGTGCTGTCAGCCACCTTCAGGTGGGGGACCCCATTATGACGCACGTGGGAGGTGTCTTATTTGTTGCCGTAGACTCGGTCGGCCAGTCTGGGACACAGCGGCATGATCGTTCCTCCCAGGGCCTGGACCTGCGGGGCTCAGGCTGTCCTCACACCTCGGCCCACGAGCAGCTGGGACTCCAGGAATCACCATGCCAGATTCGATTTTGGGAACCTCTCACTGAGACAAGGTCTGGTCACATAGCCCGGGCTCGTCTCTGAACCCTGGGCTCAGGTAGACTCCCACCTCGACCTCCCAGGGCGTGGGGCTGACAGCCATGAGCAACAGTGCCTGGCCAGGACTCGCACCTACTGTCAGCGGGGGTGATGCACAGGAATGCCCTGGGACCAAGGCCACTGCATTCCATGTAGCCGGGACCATGGGCGCCACCATGTATGATTCCACTGTTTGCATTCCAGTTAGCGACAAGTTCTCACTATGTCACCAAGGCTGGTCATGAAACCCCAATCCCCTGCGGTCCCCCACCTCGGCCTCCATAAGCCACAGCTTGATTGTCTGCCAATCCACCATATCTCAGGAACTCTAGGCCAAATCTGGGGCCTGCTCCCAAAATATTCTCTGTCTGTTCACGATCCCAATTCCATACACAAATGGATTCTCTTCTTTTTTATCCTTTTTTCCTTATTTTCATTGAATTGGAGTCTCACCCCTTCAGCCAGGCTAGAGGGCAGTGGCTGTCTCCCGGACACTGCAGCCATGGCCTGCTGGGCTCCAGCGATCCTTTCCATGGCCTTTCAAGGAGCCAGAATCATAGGCCCGTGACACCATGCCCAGATCATTTGGGATGGAATGTATAAATGAGGTTTCGCTGAGTTGCAGGGGCAGGTCTCAGGCAGTGGGCTCGGGTTGGCTGCTGGCCTTTGCAGCTCAAAGCGCTAGGATGACAAAGGTGAGCCCCCGAGCCTGGCCTCGATCCTTTGTGCAACATGAACCAGCATGCCTGGTATGGCAGCCTATGCATGGAATCCCAATTCTCTGGGAGCCCGAGGCAGGAGGATGGCTGGATTCCAGGAGCCCAAGGCCAGCCCGGGCCACACAGGGAGACCCCATCTCAGCAGCCATCCAAACAGGGCATCTGGTGTCGAGGTGCCCATCATCTCAGCCACTCTGGAGTCTGAGGTGGCAGGATTGACAGAGCCTGTGACTTCAGGCTGGTGGTGAATGATAGTTGTGTCCCAGGGCACTAGCCTGGGTCACAGAGCCATACATTGTCACCAAAATCATCAGAATCATATAGATTCTCAACTGCGTGTGCTTTTTCCACAGGGCAATTGACTTTAGAGCCAGGAAAAAAATGGATTGGGAGTAATAAATGTCCATGGGTGATGGATGTGTCCCTGGGCTTTTTTGGCGGAAGATCCTTGTTGCCGAGTCAGAGGATCGGACTGCCAGGGGAACATTTCTGAACTTGGAGAGGAGAGCCGACATGAACCTGGCCAGGGAGTCTAGGGAATTCCCACACCAATGTGAGGACAGGAACTGGGGGGGATTTGAGTCTGGAAGGTGCCAAGCTTGGTAGACCTTCCCATATGAGGGATGTGGGGGGGAGAACTGAGGGCAGAAGTTTTCAAGAAGAATTTCTTTCTTTCTTTCTTTCTTTCTTTCTTTCTTTCTTTCTTTCTTTCTTTCTTTCTTTCTTTCTTTCTTTCTTTCTTTCTTTCTTTCTTTCTTTCCTTCCTTCCTTCCTTCTTTCCTTCCTTCTTTCTTTCTTCCTTCCTTCCTTCCTTCCTTCCTTCCTTCCTTCCTTCCTTCCTTCCTTCCTTCCTTCTTTCTTTCTTTCTTTCTTTCTTTCTTTCTTTCTTTCTTTCTTTCTTTCTTTCTTTCTTTCTTTCTTTCTTTCTTTCTTCCTCCCTTCCTTCCTTTCTTTTCTTTCCTCACTAGGTTGCCCAGGCTGATCTCAAACCGCCCAACTTGGGTCATCCTCGCCACCTGGTCCTCCCAAACTGTGGTGGTCACAGGCTTTCCATTTGGTCAACATCCTGGTCTTCTGGTCTGGTCTTGAATTATGGGCTGGTGGCGATCTGCCTGCTGAGGCCTTCCCTCACCCAAGATTTTCTGGGTTTTGCTTGTGGTCCAGTTGGGGGCTTCCTATGTTGTCCAGCTTGGTCTCAATATCCCGGGCTCCGGTCATATTCCTGTCTTAGCCTCCTCAAGTTCCAAGGAGACAGCCTTGAGTTGCCTGGCTCTCCAGGCCCCTGCCCCAAAGGTTTGATTGTCACACCCTCCCTTTCCCCAAGGCAGGTCTTCCCCGGGAAACCGCCAGGCCGTGGTGTTGGTGTTCTCACAGAGACACCCCTGGGCCAGTAGCTCCCCTGGGTTCAGAGAATGACTCCAGATGCCCTCTCCAGGGTCCCAGGGCATCGAATGGGAGCTGGCCTCGTGTTTGGACCCCGAGTGGGTTGTGAAGCCTGGGTGTGGGGGCTCACACCTGTCATCCAGGCACTGTGGAGGATGAGGTGAGAAGATGGCCTGAGACCCCAGATTTGAGTCCAGCCCAGGCACCGTGGTGAGATCTCATCTCTACAAGAAGCCAAAAAATGAGCTGAGCGTGGTGTTGTATGCCTGTTGTTCTGTACACTCGGGAGGCCACGGACGAAGGATCGCTGGAGGCCCCCTCGGTGGATGTCCAGTTGGCCAATAGCAGGCCTCTGAGCTCTGGCCTGGGTGACAGAGTGGGACTCTGACTCAGAATAATAATACCAAGCACCACAAGCACAGGCTGGGCTCAGGGGCACAGCCTGGGATCCCAGCCATTCGGATGACCAGGCGATTGGATGACCTGAGGCTATGGGTTCAACAGCAGCCTAGGAAATGGGGAAGACCTCATCTCTGCCAGCAAAAATAAATCCAAAGACTAGCCAAGTGTGGTGGCATTGGCCTGTGGTTTCATCCAATTGGGGTCTGAGAAGGGAGGATCGCCTGAGCCCAGCAGGTGGAGTCTGCAGAGGCAGTGAGCATGCCCCTGCACTCTGACCTGAGCAACTGAGTGGTATTCTGACTCCAAATAATAATAATCACCACCACCACCCCTGCTACCCAGTGCGAGAAGACACCCACAGGGATGGGAGAGGAAAAGGCACTTTCCAGCCTCTCGCTCATGGGAGGTTTCAAATGTGGATACTGGTCACATCTGTCCCATGCCTTTGGCCTTGCATCCCAGAAGGACTGACTCTACCGTCCACAATTGTGTTTCATGGAAAAGATGCATGTAAGCTCACGGAAGAGACGGTCCCATGTTAGGGCGGCCATTGGACACAGAGCATTTAAGGCGCTCCTGCAATGTCACTGCCAGACCAGGTTTGGGTCACCCTGTCTGCCACCTTCAGGCAGGGGAGGGCTCCTTCCTCTCCTGATCTCCCCATCGTCCCCCACCCATGTGGACCTTTCCTTGGGGAGCCGTGGATGCCATCGTGATGCACATGGGAGGTGTCTTATTTTTCACTGAAGACTCAGTCGGCCAGTCTGGGGCACAGTGGCACCATCGTGGGTCCTGGGGCCTTGAACTGAGGGGCTCAGGCTGTCCTCACACCTCAGCCCACGAGTAACTGGGAGTCCAGAGACAACCACACCAGACACCATTTTGGGGACCTTTCGCCGAGACAATGTCTGGCCACTTCACCCAGGCTGGTATCTGAACCCTCGGCTCAGGTAGCCTCCTGCCTGGAACTCCCAGGATGCAGGCCTGAAGGCCATGCACCACAGTGCCTGGCCTGGACTAGCACATACTGTGGAGGCTGAGGCGGGAAGATCACCAAAGCTCGTGATTTTGAGGCTGGTGGTGAACGACGGTTGTGTCCCTGGGCCCCAGCCTGGGCCACAGAGCCAGACACTCTCTCCAAAAACATGAGAATTGTACACAGCATCTCAACTGCATGTGGTGTGTTCACAGGGCGACTGGCTTTAGAGCCAGGAAAAAATGGGATTAAGGGGGAAGAAATGTCCCCAGGTGAGGAATGTATTCCTGGCCTTTCTTGGCAGAAAGTCCTCATAGCTGAGTCAGAGTGTCTGCCTGCCTGGGGCACATTTCACACCTCAGAAAGGACAGCCAGCAGGAATCTGGCCAGGTAGTGTGGGAACTCCAACACCAAAGCGGGGGCAGCCATTTGGGGAGGTTTAAGGTTGAAAGGTGTCGAGCTTGGGGGACCCTCATATGTGGGGGTGTGGGGGGAAGGACTGAGGGGAGAAAGTTTGCAGGAGAATGAATTTTTCTTTCTTTCCTTTCTTCCTTCCTTTTGTTCATTCTTTCCTTTCTTCCTGCTTTCTTCCATTTCTTTCTTTCTTCTTTCTTTCCTTCTTTCTTTCTTTCTCTTTCTTTCTTTCTTTCTTTCTTTCTTTCTTTCTTTCTTTCTCTCTCTCTCTCTCTCTCTCTCTCTCTCTCTCTCTCTCTCTCTCTCTTTCTTTCTTTCTTTCTTTCTTCTTTCCTTCTTTTCTTTCCTCACTAGGTTGCCCAGGCTGTTCTCAAATCACCCAACTTGGACCATCCTCATGGCCTGGGCCTCCCAAATGGCTGTGACCACAGGTTTTCCATTTGGTCATCATCCTAGTCTTCCTTATAGTCTTGAACTATGGGCTAGAGGTGATCCTCCCCACAAGACTTGCCATCAGCCAAGGTTTCCTAGGTTTTGCTAGGGTCAAGGTTGGCTTGCTATGGTGTCCAGCCTTGTCTCGAGTTCCCAGGCTCTGGCCATCTTCCCATTTTGGCCTCCCTGAGTGCCGAGGAGCCTGGTGTGTCACCCAGCCATCCCATCACAACGAAGGTTTGAGACTCACGCCTGCCCTCCTTTTCACTGAGGCTCCTCATAGGAGGGGTGAGCAGGTTCCCCCTGGGAAACAAGGTGGGATGAAGGGTGGTTGCCCTGACAGAGACATGCCCATGTGCCAGCCACTGCCCTGTGATGAGCTCGGCTGACATTCTGGGCACCCTCTCGGGAGTCCCACGTTGCCAGAGGGAATGGGCCTTGCCGTGGTCCCTGAAAATGATGTGGAGGCTGG
>NW_006985844.1:0-733 GCF_000164805.1 Carlito syrichta
CACCAAAGCCATGATCTATTAAAAGAAGAGGGAGAGGAAGGAAGAATAGGCAGAGCAATGAGGATTTGCAAGAAGTGAAACTTCACTGTATACTATAAACTTAATCTGTGGTTAAAATATTCGACATCTGCGTTCTTTAAGAACATGTGTCCATGTAAACACACTGCTGGAATCCTCAAGGACCTTGGAGGGGCTGAACATATGCGGATCCCTGAGCCTGGAGGTGCATCTAATTCACGAAACAACTCCTGCAGGAATGGTCCATCTGCTCTACTACAACCCAGATTTCAACTGCATGAGATGCCTCGCTTCATTCTTCTCTGCGTCTCCCCTGGATGTAACAACAAACTCCACTCAAAGTCAGCACTTAGCAGGAGCTTATTGGGCACATAAATGAAAGAATGACGAGTCTTCCTTTAATGGTAAGAAAGTCCAAGTCATATCAAGGGGAACGTTCCAAGCCCAGCTCCTGCCTATTCCTGGAGGCTGCATCCTTGTCAGTGGGTCCATGTCTCTGTTTCATCCATCAAATATGTATGTTGGGCTGAGGCTGAAAGGAAGTGACTGCAAAATTGCCCTGCCTGCAAACAGATTGTAACCTTTTTGCAGAGCCAAATAAGGATCCATTCCCCTTTTTCTTTTCTAGAATCCGAAACCCATAAGAATCCCAGTGCCCCAAGGGTGGAAAAGCCTCTCTCTAGAGAATGAAGACCGAATATAACCAGAAACACTC
>NW_006985845.1:0-779 GCF_000164805.1 Carlito syrichta
GTAAAGTCGTGGTTTCACCAAGTTGCCCAGGCTGGTCTCAAAAACCTGGGCTTAGGCAATCTTCTCACCTCAGCCTCCCAGTGTGCTGAGATTAAGGTTTGAGTCACTATGCCCTGCAAGTTGTGCTTTATGAATCAGATTTCAGTTGACACACTCCAAACTCTTTGCTATGTAGGAATTAAAAACTTATACTTCCCCCAAAATACTCCTTGTTTTATTGTATTTTATCTAACATCATGAAGGTCGGTCTAGCACTGTTATTCTTCGGCATTAACTGTGTAAAGTATCCCTTCTACAATAGGATTTTACTCTATTTTAAGGAGATATGCTTCAGGGAGTTTTAGTAGCACATGCATTAAAGTGAAAATTATACCGAAGGAATCACAGTCTTTGGGAACTTAAACAATTCTACATCCTTAATATCCTGCCTAGGAACAGATCATGGTTTCAGGGGCCTATAGATTTTCCACAATTTTAACTAGAAACATGCTTTTAGATTCTATTAAAAAGATGCTGTTTTCTTTATCACAACCTGAAATGTAGTACTTCACATGAAGGGTAGATAACTTTAGAAGGGACAGGGTTTTGGGGCACCTGTGTTAACCCCATCTGATAAATTCACCTCCTTTCATGAAATTCAACCATCAGTATCAGTGAACAGAACAACCTCAATCCCAGGACAACCCAACACTCCTTCCTGGTTACAGCACCCTCAAATGCGTTTGTGTCAATAATTCCAGAGAGAGTTTTTCTTTCTCTCTCTCTTTTTTTGAAAACAG
>NW_006985846.1:0-1100 GCF_000164805.1 Carlito syrichta
CCCCAGCAGTTTTCTCCTGTCTGCTATTCAATATTTTCCTCTAGTTTTCAGTCTACCTTTTGAATTTTATTGTTTCTGAATTAACCCCATGGGAATTCAGAAGTGCTTAAAATATCAAACCTGTTGGAGTAATGGCCTCTGATCCTGGTGGGATGCTCTAGGTCCTTTCAAATGACTCCTGGACCAGAGGGCCTGAATACCACTTGAATGGAAAGTTATGCATTAGGTTCTTCTACTGGTAAGAATAATGCCTTGTTTTCTTAGTACTCCCATAAACATAGTGGTGGTTTTTTTCCAGACTGGCTGATGATCAACCAGGAACATGCATGAAAAAGAGGTATGACATCTCTGTTTGCTTTCTCTTAAGCTAAACAGGCTGAGATTCACAGGAGAGCTGGGCCTCTGCATGCTGGATCTTGGAAATAGCTACCAATTCTGAGCTCATGTATGTTAGAAAGCCAGTCAGAATAGCTGGATCGTGTTGGGCACACCACACGGGGCTCTGCGAGGGCAGGTGGGGCTGGTGGTCCCATATGAACCTCACTGTGGCTCTGACCCTCCTATCAGAGCTGCAAGAGTGACTGGACAGATGGCACACCTGTGACCAAGGAAGTTTAGCTTTATTTCTTTTCTTTCTTTCTTTCTTTCTTTTTTCTTTCTTTCTTTCTTTCTTTCTTTCTTTCTTTCTTTCTTTCTTTCTTTCTTTCTTTCCTTCTCTCTTTCTTTCCTTCTTTTTTTTTTGAGTTGGAGTCTCACACTGTTACCCAGGCTAAAGTGCAGTGGCATGCTCACAGCCACAGCAGCCTTGACCTGCTGGACTCAGGTGATTCTTCTCCCTCAGCCTTCCAAGTAGCTGGAAATACAGGTGTGCACAACCACACCCAGCAATTTTTTTTATTTATTGTAAAGTCGTGGTTTCACCAAGTTGCCCAGGCTGGTCTCAAAAACCTGGGCTTAGGCAATCTTCTCACCTCAGCCTCCCAATGTGCTGAGATTAAGGTTTGAGTCACTATGCCCTGCAAGTTGTGCTTTATGAATCAGATTTCAGTTGACACACTCCAACTCTTTGCTATGTAGGAATTAAAACTTATACTTCCCCC
>NW_006985847.1:0-727 GCF_000164805.1 Carlito syrichta
CAGGTGGGGGTCAGGAGCTCAGCCTGGCATCCTGGTTATTCAGTGGCTGAAACGAGTGGATGGCCTGAGCCTGCAGACTTAAGACCAGCCCAGGACACTGGGCAAGACCTCGTCTCAGACATGAAAAATAAATCCAAAGATTAGCCGTGCATGGTGGTGCAGGTCTGTGGTTCCAATCACTCGGGGGTCAAGGGGGGAGGATCTCCTGAGACTGGCAAGTAGAGTCCTCAGTAGCCTTGAGCATGCCCCTGCACTCGGGCCTGGGTGACAAACAGGATTCCAACTTCAAATAATAATAATTATCACAGTCTCCACCAGCATCCTTAACACCCAGCGTGAGGAGTCACTCAGCAACAGGAGAGGAAAAGTCACTATCCTGCCTGTTGCTTGCAGGAGGTTTCAAAGGTGGATACTGGGCACGTCTGTCCCATGCTTTTGGTCACGCGTTTCGCAAGGTGTGCCTCCACCCTCCACACTGCTGCCCCACAGAAAACACATATGTGAGCTCAAGGAACAGACAGCACCGATTTAGGGTGGCTGTCGGGCATACAGCGATCAAAGTAGTGGGGAATAATGCAACTAGCCCAGTTTCCAGTCACCTGTTCTCCCACCTTTGGGCAGTGGTGGTTCCCTTCCCCTCCTGATAATACCATCATCCCCACCAATTAGGACCTTTCCCTGGGAGTTTTGGATATCCATCGTGATGCACCTGGGAGTCTTCTTTTTT
>NW_006985848.1:0-3513 GCF_000164805.1 Carlito syrichta
CTGTCAGTATGGGTGACACAAAAGAACACCCCGGAACGAATGCCACCGCATTCCATGTAGCTGGGACTGCGAGCTCCACAATGCATGACTCCAGTGTTTGTGTTCCGGGGAGCAATGAGGTCTCGCTACATGGCACAAACTGGTCTCGAACTCCCAGGCTCCAGCAGTTCACTGCCTCAGCCTCTCAAAGCCACAGTTTGCTTGTGTGCTGATTCATCCTCTTCCGGGAATTCTGGAACAAAGACTGGGGCCTCCTTCCCAAATGATCTCTGTCTGTTCATGATGATCCCCACTACACACACAAATGGATGCTCTTCATTTTTTTCATTTTTTCCTTTTTTTTTTTGAGGCGAAGACTCACTTCGTTGCCCAGGCTGGAGGGTGAAGGCCAGCCCAGGCAACGCAGGAAGACCACATTTCTGCACCCAACAAATCAGGGGGTCTAGGGTCGAGGTGCCCCTTGTGCCAGCCACTCTGGAGACTGAGTTGGGAGGATCGCTGGAGCCCACAATTTCGAGGCTGGCAGTGAACGATGGTTGTGTCTCTGAGCCAGACCCTGTCTCCAAAAACATCAGATTCGTAGTCAGATTCTCAACTGTGCATGGTTTGATCACAGGGCGACAGGCTTTAAAGACAGACAAAATGGGATTGGGGGAAGAAATATTCCTGGGTGAGGGATGTGTTCTTGGACTTTAAGTTGAAGTGTCCTCATTGCCGAGTTGGAGGGTCATCTGCCTGGGGCACATTTCTCACCTCGGAGAGAACTGGCAAAAACCCAGCCAGGGAGCGTCAGAAACTCCCACACCAAAGTGGGGGCAACCATTTGGGGTTTGGGGCTGGAAGGTGCCGAGCTTAGGGGACCCTCACATGTGGGGGGATTTGGGGGGTGTTGAACTCAGGGCAGAAGCATTGTGGGAGAATGGATTTCTTTCGTTCTTTCCTTCTTTCTTTTCTTCTCTCTCTCACGTTTATTTCCTCACTAGGTAACCCTGGCTACTCTCAAACTGCCCAACTCGGTACTTCCTATTGGCCTCAACTTCCCAAACTGCTGGGACCACAGGCTTTTCTTTTGGTTGACATCCTGGTTTTCCTGATTGTTCTTGAATGCTGCACCTGAGGCGATCCTCCCACAGAGTCCTGCCCTCACCATATGTTTTCTGGGTATTGCTTGTGGTCAAGATGGGGACTTGCTATGGTGTCCAGACTGGTCTCAGCTCACAGGCTCCATCCATCTTCCAGTCTCAGCCTCCCTGAGGGCCGGGGAGACAGGCATGAGTCGTCCTGCCATCCTCCTGATGGTTTGAGAGTCACGACATCCCTTTCCCCAAGGCAGCCCCTGGGAGGAACGAGAGAGTCCACCTTGGGGAATGAGGAAGGTGGAGGGGTGGGTGCCCTGGTGGAGACATGCCCCTGCACCAGGTGCTCCTCTGGAGTTGGCTCAGCAGACACTAAGCTGCCCTTGGTGGGTTCCCAGGTTTTGTGAATGGAGTGGGCCCACTATGGGGCCCTGTGAGGGGTGTGAAGACCAGTCACGTGGGGTCACGCCAGTCATTCTGGTGCTTTGGGAGGCTAAGGTGAGAGGATGGCCTGAGCCCCATGGTTTTGAGACTAGCCTGGACACCTTGGTGAGACATCTCTACAAGAAACCAACAAAATGAGCCAAGCATGGTGGTGTATGTCTGTCGTTCTGGCAATTAGTGAGGCTGTGGAGGGAGTATCACCAGATCCCAGCCAGTCAAGGCCTCGGTGGCTGAGAGCAGGCCCTCTACTCCGGCCTGGGTGACAGAGGGAAAACCCGACTCAGAATACTAATACCAACCACTACCACCACAACAACAGGCTAGACTCAGGGACTCAGCCTGGCATCCCAGCCCTTCTTAGGCACAGCCAATTGGACAGCCAGAGCCTGCGGATTTGGGACCAGCCTGGGACACTGGGCGAGACCTCTTCTCAGCATCAAAAATAAATTGAAGGATTAGACGGGCATGGTGGCGCAGGTCTGTGTTTCCAGCCACTCAGGGGACCAAGGTGGAAGGATTGCATGAGCCTGGCAGGTGAGGTTTGCAGTGACCGTGAGTGTGTCCCTGCACTCCAGCCTGGGCAACATGCGGGATTATGACTCCAAATAATAATAATCACCACCACCCCTGACACCTAGCCTGAGGAATCATCCTCAGGAATGGGAGAGGAAAACTCACTTTCCAGTCTGTCATTCATGGGAGGTTTCAAAGATGGCCAGTGGCACATCCGTCCTGCACCTTCGGCTATGCATCCTAGAAGGCCTGCCTCCACCCTTCACACATGTGTGCCATGCAAAGATACATTTGAGCTCACAGAACAGATGGCCATGAACTAGGGCAGCCGTTGGACACAGAGCGATCATGGTGGTCCAGCAACACCATGGCCAGGATAGGTTCTGGTGGCCCAGTCTGCCATCTTCGGGCAGGGGGAGGGCCCCCTCCTCTTCCAATCACTCCATCGTCCACTACCCATGTAGACGTTTCCCTGGGGAGTCATAGATGCCCATCATAATGCACTTCGGAGGCAACATTCTGTCACCAGAGTCTCTGTCTGCAGGGATGTGATGAGGTGGCATGATCATGACTCCTGGGGCCTCTACCTGAGGGACTCAGGTGGTCCTCCAGCCTCGACCCCTGAGCAGCCACATCTCAGAGTCTACCACGCCTAACTCGATTTTGAGGACCTCACTCAAAGATGAGTTCTGGCCATGTCGCCCGGGCTGGTCTGTGATCCCAGGACTCAGGCAGCCTCCCACATCATACTCCCAGGTCACCGGTCTGACGACAGTGAGCCATGGTGCCTGGCCTAGACTCATATATGCTGTCAGCAGGGATGACACAAAGACACACCCTGGGATAGATGCCACCACATCCCGTGTACCTGGGACCACGGGCTCCACCACGCACAACTCGAGTGTTTGTGTTCTGGGGAGTGATGAGGTCTCGCTATGTGACCCAGGCTGGTCTCGAACACCTGGGCTCCAGTGGTAACCCGCCTCAGCCTCCCAAAGCCACAGCATGATTGATTGTCCATTCACCATATTTTGGAAACCAAGGCTGTGGCCTCCTTCCCCAATGATCTCTGTCAGTTCACGATGATCCAAACTTGATACACAAAAGAGTGCTCTTCTTTTCTTTCCTTTTATTTATATTTTTTAAGTCGAATTCTCACTTCATCACCCAGGCTGGAGGGCAGTGGCTCACTCCTGTCCACTGCAGCTTTGGCATGCTTCCCTGAGCAGCCTTCTGAGGAGCCGGAACGCCAGGTACGTGACACCACACCAGGCTCATTTGGAATGAAGGTTAGAGACGAGTTCTCACTGAGTTGCCTGGGCAGGTCTTGGCCCGTATGCTGGGTCTGGCCACTGGCCTCGGCCTCCCAAACACTGGGATAAGGATGCTGAGCCCCCTAACCCACCCATGATCCTTTGTCAAAAGGAACAAGAACCCGAGTGTGTGTCACCCGCCTTGAATTCCAGGTCTCTGGGAGGCA
>NW_006985849.1:0-779 GCF_000164805.1 Carlito syrichta
TCTCTACCTCAGTCTTCCAAGTAGCCGGAATTACATGCATGCGCTACCACACCCGGCTGATGTTTTGATTTATTGTAGAGATGAGGTCTTGCTGCCCAGGCAGATCTCGAACCCGCAGGTGCAGGCAATCCACTCACCTCAGCCTCCTAAAGGAACGGGATTACAGGCTGAGCCACCGAGCCTGGCTGGAGTTCTTTTTAAACACACCCACGTGGTTCTACATATTAACCTGCCATGATAAATTGTGTGAATACACATAATGTGCTTGTAACAAGGCACCTCTGATTACAACACAGTGTATTTTCCAATTTCTGTGTCTTTTCCCAAGACATTTTTCTTAAAGAGCATGTCAATAACTTCTTCTAGACTCTTCCCATGACTTTCATTCTTTAGATTTTTATATGATGTTTTAGCAAAATGGTTTTTATAAAAGTTTTTATCAGTGTGTTTATGAGTAATCACTGCATGCTGTAGTGTGTGTGTATATATTTTTACCATTTCAGAATTGTTTCTTTAGAGAAATACATTTTCAGATTCAGAGAGGGAGAGGAAAGACAGACACAGTCATAGGACACTGAATGACTTTTGAGAATGACTCGTCCCTGAACACTTAACAAAAGTGCCTCTTAGGCATACTTTATTGATATTCTATTCAAGGAATTTAAGGGGAGCAACATGATGTTTGGATAGAAATACACATAGTGAACTAATTACTAAAGGTAAGTATCATCTCACATAGATACCTTTTTCTTTGGTAAGAGCCCATGAAGTCTACTCTC
>NW_006985850.1:0-793 GCF_000164805.1 Carlito syrichta
ATAGATTTCTAATGTTCTCACCACAAAAAAAGATAAGTTGGCAAGATGATGGATATGTTCATTAGCTTGACTGAATCTCTCTATAACATAGACATAGATCAAAACATCATATTGTAGTTGGGCACAGTGATGTATGCCTGTAGTCCCAACTGCTTAGGAGATAGAGGTGAAAGAATTGCTTAAGCCTAGGAGCTCGTTATCAGCCTGGGCAACATAGTGAGACCTTGAGACTCAGTCTGAAACACACACACACACACACACACACACACACACACACACACACACACACACAAACTTACTTTACCCCTTAAATATGCAAAATTATCTTTCTTTTTTAATTTATTTTTTTAAAGGAATTAAATAAAAACTAAGGAAAATCTGACACATGCTGCAACATCAATGAACCTTAAGGCCATTATGCTAAGCCAATCACAAAAGTAAAATTGCTCTATGATTTCACTCATTTGCAGTACCTAGAGTAGCCAAATTTAGAGAAACAGAAAGTAGAATAGTGTCTGCCAGTGACTTGGGGCAGGGAGGAATGGGGAGTTATTTTCTAGTGAGTACCAAATTTCAGTTAACAAAAATGAAAACATTTTGGAGATGAATAGTGGGGATGGTTGCACAACAATGTGAATGTACTTCATGCTACTAAGCTACACACTTAGAAATGGTCCAAAGGGTAAGTATTATATTATGTATGTTTTGACACAATTTTTCAAAAAATCTCCATGGAAGGAAAAGCTCTTCCAAGGGAGAGAAGATGAGAAACTGAGGTATAGATACGGCTGCA
>NW_006985851.1:0-2329 GCF_000164805.1 Carlito syrichta
TCAGTTAGATAATTAAGTCAGTTAGCCATCTAACTAGCCAGATAGCTAGCTAGTTAAGTCACCAAGCTAGAGAGTTAGATAGCTTGTTTGCTAGATAGTTCTGTCATCTAGCTAGCCAGCTAGCTAGTCTGCTAGTTAGTTAATTCAGTTAGCAAACCAGCTAGTTACCTAGCTAACTAGTCAGCTAGCAACTCAGGTATCTGGTCAGATAACTAGTAGGCTCGCTCTGTTTCCATCAGTTTAGCTAATTAGTCAGTTTGCTCGCCTGCAAACTGGTCAACAAACTAGTCAGCTCGCTCGCCAGCCAACAGGTCAACTAAATTGTCAGCTCTCTCACAGGCCAACAGGTCAGCTAATTTGTAGGCTTGCTCGACAGCTGATTAGTTAAGTCAGTTCACCTGTCGACTCGCAAGTGGGCAGACTAGTTAAGGAAGCTCACATGCTGGGTCACTCGCTGGATGACTAGTTAAGTCAGCTCACCAATCAGTTCATTCACTGGCTGACTAGTTAACTCTTCTGACCATTCGGCTCACTCACTAATTGACTAGTCAGCTGACCAGTCAGCTCACTCGCCGGCTGACTAGTTAAATCAGCTGACCAGTCAGCTCACTTGCCGGCGAAATAGTTGTCAGTTGCTCAGTTGGCTCACTCGCTGGCCGACTAGTTATGTCCGCTCACCTGTGGGTTCACTTGCCAGACTTCCAGTTAAGTAAGCCTTCCAGTCGGCCGACTAGCCGGCCAACTATTTAAGTCAGCTAACCTATCTGCCGACTATTCGGCTAACTTGTCAGCTGATACGTTAGGTCAGCTAACTTGGGGGCCGACTACTTAGGTTAGCTACCTAGTGGCCAAAGTAGTCAGTCAACTTGTTAGGTCAGCAAACTAGCCAGGCAAATAGTTAACCGAGCTAACATTTGGGCCAACTCGTTGGTCAACTAATTAAACCAGCTAACTAGTCGGCCAACTATTTGGCAGACTTGTTAAGCCAGCTAACATGTCGGCTGAGTAGTCAGCCAACGAGTTAAACCAGATAAGTAGTCGGCCGAATCGTCAGTCAACAAGTTGTCACTTAGTTAACTCGTTACCCAACTAATAAGAAAACTAGTTAACTCGTTTACCAAGTAGTTAGTACAGTAGATACTCATTAACCAACTCGTTATGTCACTAGCTATCTCATAGCCAACTAGTTAGTCTGCAAGCAAAGTCAGCTAGTTAATTAGCTAGCTAGCTAAGTCAGCTAGCTAACACAGGTAGCTCACTAGCTAGCTAACTATTAAATCAGCTACTTAAGTCTGCTACCTAACTATTTATCTAACTAGTTAACTCAGCTAGTTATTCAGCCAGCTAAATATATAGCTATTTGATTCAGGTACTAAGTCAGCTGGCTAACTACTTAAGTCAGCCAATTATGTCAGCTAGCTAAATAGTTAAGACAGCTAGCTAAGTCAGCTAGTAAAATCAGCTTTCTGATTTAGTCAGCTGATTAAGACAGCTAGCTAGGCAGCTAACGGGTTAAGTCAGCAGGTTGAGTCAGGTAGTTAGCTAGTTAACTAACGTGTTAAGTTACCTGGTTGAATCAGCAGACTAGCTAGTAAGCAAATGACTGAGTCAGCTGTTTGAGTATGCTAGCTAGCTAGTTACCTAACCAGTTAAGTCATCTGGATTAGTCAGCTAGCTAGCTTGTTAGCTAACGAGTTAAGACAGCAGGTTGAGTCAGCTAGCTAGCTCATTAGCTAACGAGTTCACTCAGATGACTGTCAGCTAGCTAGCATGTTAGATAAGGAATAAGCACACTACGTAGCCATCTGGTTAAGTCAACTAGTTAGCTAGGCAGCTAAATATTTAGTCAGCTTGTTAGCTAAGTACCTAGGTAGTTAGCTAACTACTTAAGTCAGCTGGCTTGCTAGGTAGCTAGTTAATTAGCTAATTATTTAAGTCAGCTGGCTAGCTCAGTAATTTTCTAGTTAAGTCAGCTAGTTAAGTCAGCTGGCTAGCCAGCTGGATAGCTAGGTGGTGAGGCAGTTAAGTCAGTTGGCTACCCAGCTGGCTAGCTGGAAAATTCACCTAGTTAAGAGAGCTGGCTAGCCAACTGGAAAGGTAGGTAGCTAGCTAGTTAAGTCAGCTAGATAACTACCTGGCTAGCTAGTGATGTCAGTGAATTAAGTCAGCTGGCTAGCCAACTGGATAGCTGGTTAAGTCAGACAGTTAAGTCAGCTGTCTAGCCAGCTGGCTAGGTACGTAGCTGCTAGATAAATCAGCCTGAAAGTCAGCAGGCTGGCTGTTCAAGTCAGCTAGTTAAGTCAGCTGGCAAGCCTGCTGGCAAGGTAGG
>NW_006985852.1:0-755 GCF_000164805.1 Carlito syrichta
ACACTGGGGCACTGATCACAAAGGAGGGCCAATCACTGGTACAGGTATTATAGAAGAGGGTCAATCACTGAGGCACCCATCACAGAGGAGGGATAGTCACTGTGGCACACATCACACAGGTAGGCAAGTCATGGAGACACCCCTCACACAAGAGGGCTAGCCACTGAGACACTTACACAGAGAAGGGCTTGTCACAGATGAGGGACAGTCATTGCAGCATTCATTATAGAGAAGTGTCAGTCACAGGGACAACCATAACAGAGAAGTGACAGTCACTGGTCCACCATCATTAAGGAAGGCCCATCACTAGGACACCCATCATAAAGGAGGGCTTGTTACTGGGGCACCCATTATGAAGGTGGCTATTCACTGGGACACCTACCACAGAGAAGGATTAGTTACTAGGGTGCCCATTATGGAGGAGGGCCAGTCACTGGGGCACAAATAACAGCGGAGGCACAGTCTCTGTGGAACCCATAATGGAGGAGGGTTAGTTACTGAGGCACTCATTATGTAGGAAGCCCAATCATGGGCCAGCAATTATGGAGAAAAGCTATTCACAGGGGCACCAATCACAGGAGGGTGGGTCATTGGGACATGCATCACAGAGGAAGGCTAGTCACTTGGGCACCCATCACAGAGAAGGGACGGTCACTTGGGCAGCCAACACAGAAGATGGCCAGTCACAGGGACACCCATCACAAAGGAGGGCCAGTCACTGGGGGCACCCATCACAAAATAGGATCAGTCACTGA
>NW_006985852.1:2181-2908 GCF_000164805.1 Carlito syrichta
GAGAAACCCAAAGCAAATTAAGCCAGTCACTGGGGGCACCCACTACAAAGAAAACAAAGTAACTGAGACATACATCACAGAGGAAGACCAATCACTGACGCACCCATCACAGAGAAGGGCTAGTCAATGGGGAGCCCATTAAGAGGAGGCTCAGTTGCTGGGTCTCCAATTATAAAGCAGGACATTTCCCTGGACCACCCATCACAGAGTAGGCCCAATCAATGTGGTACCAATCACAGTGGAGGGCTAGTAATTGGGGAATCCATCACAGATGAGGCACAGGCAATAAGGCACCAATCACAGAGCAGGATAACTCAGGAAAGCACCCATTAGGAGGAGGACCATTCACTGGGGCACACATTACAAGGAGGCCCAGTCACTGGGACACCCATAAAAAAAGAGGACAAGTCACTTGGGCACCCATCACAGAGGACAGCCAGAAAATGAGGCACCTAATACAGAGGAGGGCCAGTCACTGAGCCACATAACACAGAGGAGGCCCAGTCACTGGAGCACCTATTAGAAGAAGGGTCAATCACTGGAGCACTGACAAAAGAGACCCACCTGGGCAGCGAGACCTCATCTCTACAATAAATCAAAAAATCAGCTGGGCGTGGTAGCGCATGCCTGTAATTCTGGCTACTCAGAAGGCTGAGGCGGAAGGATCGCTGGAACCCAGCAGGCGAGGCTGCGGTGGCCGGGAGCGGCCACTGCACTCCAGTCTGGG
>NW_006985852.1:4437-4841 GCF_000164805.1 Carlito syrichta
AACCACAGAAGAGAGCCAGTCACTGGGGCATCCATCACAGAAGAGGGCAAGTCACTAGGACATTCATTATGGATGAGGTCCTGTCACTAGAGCACTGATCAAAAAGGAGGGATAGTCACTTGGGCAAAGATCACAGAAGAGGGCAAGTCACTGGGGCACCCATCACAGAGAAAAGCCATTCATTGGCACAACCATCACAGAGGAGAGACAGTGAGGTACCCACTGGAGGAGAGTCATGCACTGGGGCACCCATCACAGAGGAGATCAGTCACTGAGGCATGGATCAAAGAGCAGGGCATGTCACTGGGGCATTCATCAAAGAAGAAGTCTAGTGACTGGGGCACCCCTTAGGAGGAGGCTCCATCACTGGGTCTCTGATCACAACGGAGGAACAGTCACTGGAG
>NW_006985853.1:0-586 GCF_000164805.1 Carlito syrichta
CCTTGTGGGACACTGTAATGCCAGGGGACATAAATAAAGAGAGTCTGACACACCTGCGCTAAAAAGCATTAAAATGATCTGAAGAATTAGCGGGTGTCCACCACCCGACCCCCAGAATCTCTCAAAGACGGCTTGAGCTCTGACCAGGGGTGAGGCTCCATTCCTCAGCTTCATGTGACACGCAATCCCCTTCTGGCTGAGCTCCCACCTGGGGGTCTATCTCAGTCCATTGACTCCTTGGTTCCCTCTGATCCCCCTTCAACCCGCCAAGTTCTCGCTGAGGATGTGGCCCCCGCTCCCCTCTGCAGCTGGCGAGTAGCCTGTGCCTTTTATTTTTATTTATTTATTTATTTATTTATTTATTTTGAGTTGGAGTCTCACTCTGTCGCCCAGACTGGAGTGCAGTGGCCGCTCCGGCCACCACAGCCTCGACCTGCTGGGCTCCGGCGATCCTTCCGCCTCAGTCTTCCGAGTAGCCGAAATTACAGGCGCGCGCTACCACGCCCAGCTAATTTTTTGATTTATTGTATAGATGGGGTCTCGCCTGCCCAGCCTGTGCCTTTTAAAAGCGGTCGGCAGGGATCTA
>NW_006985854.1:0-712 GCF_000164805.1 Carlito syrichta
CGACATAATAAGGCACATAGTATCACACGACACTAATAAGGCACATAGTATCACACGACACTAATAAGTCACGTAGTATCACATGACACTAATAAGTCACATAGTGTCGCACGACACTGAAAAGGCACGCAGTATCACATGACACTAATGAGGCACATAGTATCACATGACACTAACAAGGCACGTAGTATCACACGACACTAATAAGGCACGTAGTATCACAATACACTAACAAGGCAAGTAGTATCACATGACACTAATAGGCAAGTAGTATCACATGACACTAATAAGGTAAGTAATATCACACGACACTAACAAGGAGAGTAGTATCACACGACACAAATATGGCAAGTAGTATCTCACGACACGAATAAGGAAAGTGGTATCAGACGGCACTAATAAGGCAAGGAGTATCTGACGGCTCTAGTAAGGCAAGTAGTATCAGACGGCACTAATAAGGTAAGGGGTATCAGACGGCACTAATAAGGCAAGGAGTATCAGACGATACTAATAAGGCAAGTAGTATCAGATGGCACTAATAAGGCAAGTAGTATCAGACGGCACTAATAAGGCAACGAGTATCACACGGCACTATTTAGGCAATGAGTATCTTTCGGCACTAATAAGGCAATGAATATCTGACGGCATTAATAAGTCACGAGTATCAGATGGCACTAATAAAGGGAAGGAGAATCAGACGGCACTAATGATG
>NW_006985855.1:0-948 GCF_000164805.1 Carlito syrichta
GGGATTATACTGTTTTTGTTCAAAAACTGCTGATCACTCAGCACAGGTTAGGCAGGGTGTGTTGTCATGGTGGTAGAATCAGTTAACCTGTTTTCCACAACTCTGGACAATTCTTCCACAATGCAGAATCTCACAACAATGCTAGTTGGCACACTGATTCTGATGGGTTCCTAGAACACTTACCTAACTGGGGAATCCTGTCCTATGAGGGGCCTGTCCTCCAAAAGATAATTCCTACTTTTTAGAGGAGGTCCTCCCTCATATTCCATGAGATACAACTGATAATTAATCATGAAAAATCTAAATATATAATTTTCTCTTTTTAAAAAATAAAATAAATAAATGTTAAAATAAAACATTAAAGGCAGGATGTGCATTAATATCATAATTGGGAGCATTTTTTGCAGATTTTTCTAGCTGCTGAAATGGCTCTTGTGTGTTCTCATCAGGAAATATGAGAAAGAGAATTCTTCATCTTCAAATAATTGCATAATTTTTTCTCCTGTTTGTGGGGAACTTTTAAACAACATTTAGGAACTGAAATAATATATATATATATATTTTCGTGTACACTCTTTTGCAGAGAGAGTTGTATTTCTTTGTCTGAAAGAAATTTTTTCTGGTTCATTTGTGTCTTTTCTGTGGTTTTATCTTGGATCTCTAGATCCTTCAAGCAGAGTTACCTGTTTCAATTTCAAAACTGTCAGATGTATATAGCTCTTGTGCAGAAAGACTTTGAACCAGATTAGAATGATTACTGTAAATGAAACTTTACTGTATCAATTGTCATTTTCTTCCTCTTCTTGAGGAATCTGGAGTTTTAATTTTTAATGCAAAATTTGAATACAGTAGAAAACTTTTTATGTATGCAATCAATATGCAAATAATTTTCAGATTTATTTGGTTTCTAAAATAATGCTGTCATATCAATAAAAATACCTGACTTTT
>NW_006985855.1:3257-4162 GCF_000164805.1 Carlito syrichta
CTGCAGCCTTTTCCCTGGATCTAATTAAGCCTCAAGTTGAAGGTCTTGTGAAGGTCATTTGTGTAATGAGGTGCTGATACAAATCTCTACTTTCTCTTGATAAAGTTGTAGTGAAACTGCCAAGTGACTGGGGAAAGTCTTGTGTATTCTCGATTCCTTTTCTTCAGGTTCTTCTCATTATCTTCTTCCTGTGTCCCATGTGGGGATGTTTAGAGGCAGACTAGTTAAGGGCGTTCAGTTAGCTCACACATCGACTTGTTTTGAAAGCCAGATCTGCCGCTTACAATCTGTTTGACTTTGGGCAAGTTTGTGAACTCTTTTAGCCTCAGTTTACTCATCTAGACAGTAAGGAGACTCACAACAGAAGCCCACTCTGGATTAGTGAGTTAATTACATGAGCCACATATCTAGACTACTTAAAATAGTACCAGGTGCATTTTAATTACGATGGAAGTGTTTGCTGTTATTATCATTATTATAGTATCAGGAAATATTGACTGTGCCCTTCTAGTTCCTTCCCTCTCTTCCCAGTATGGACTGGAAAAAAGCAAATTTCCTCATGTATATGTTTAGAAGAAACATGGTGTGTTAGCATCACAAAGACCTGGCTCAAATCTCATCTGTTGTTACCTTTTGCTCTAGTGTGAAGCTTTGTTCAGACAGACTGTTTCCCTTTATAGCTGGCCTCTCCCTGCCCCCTCCCTTGGGGAGTGGCCTCTGACCAAGGTTGTCTCCTAAGGGTATGCATATTACCAGCAATGAGTTATGGAATGCAGGTGACCAATCATAGCTGAAAACAATGAAGTCATCACTCAGTCAATATAATTGTACTCACCATATAGGGATTTGAATAATTAGCTTGATTGCTTTGATTAAAAAACTGCTTGCCATAGTGCCTCAAGGTG
>NW_006985856.1:0-728 GCF_000164805.1 Carlito syrichta
CAGAGGCAATGGAGTCAACAGCTCCCAAACACACCCTAGTGGTCTTGAGGTCAACAGCCCTCCCTGATCCCTAATTCTCAGTGGGTCTCCGTGGCCAGCTCCCAACACCAAAGTTGCTAGGTCACTTTTGTAGAAGTACACAGAGAACATCATTCTTCCTATTGAAGCTATTAGGAGAAGACATAGTCTCTTAGGGTAACGTGGTTTGTAAATTAAGAGATATAGTGTTCTGATTATTATATGGGCTTTCAAAAGAAAACGCTTTTTAGCAACAAGCAAATTAAATACATTGTCCCTTTCCCTGTCATACAGACAGGTTGCCAAGTGGTAAACAATGCATTCATCTGGCAGTGGCAAAATCAAATATAAGCCTACGAGGCTACTAACCTGTTAGTAAGACTTTACTAACGTTAAAGTCTTCCACATTATCTGTGTAGCTTAACCCTATGTAAGAGTTTGGCAAATCAAATATCAGGATTTTCTTAAAGGGTAGGAGAAAATAAACTTGTTTTTTCCTTTTTTCCATAGACAAGTGACAAATGCATCCACACATTCAAATATTTTGTAGTATAACCAACTGATTCTATTACCACTCTCTTTTGATCTATCTATTTATCTTTTTATATATTTGGAAGTAAGTAAAACACCTACCCAAACCAAGAAGATTATCAAGTTGCCTTCCATGGAAACTAAAAGCAATCCTTTGATAGTCCTAGTGGACGCTAATA
>NW_006985857.1:0-977 GCF_000164805.1 Carlito syrichta
CAGTGCACCCTCTGTGGAAAAGAGTGTGGTGATTCCTAAAAGCTCTAAATATTGACCTCCCATATGATCCCAAAATTTCTATTGGGAATATACACTGAAGAACTCAAATCACTCTTTAAAAAAGATACCTGCACACGTCTGTTTATCACAGCATTGTTCACAATATCAATAACCTGGAATCAACCATACTGTCCATCAAAAGAGGACTAGATTAAAAAATTGTGGTACATATACACGATGGAATACTATGCAGCCATAAAAAGGAACAAAATCACGAACTTCGCAGCAACCTGGATGGAACAAGAGTCAATAATACTGAGTGACCTCTCACAGAAACAAAGATCTGAATATCACATGTTCTCACTCATATAGCAGAACTTGACCATCCATCACAATACTAAAAGAGCTGGGCTCGATGGCTCAGCCTGTAATCCCGTGCCTTTGTGAGACTGAGGTTAGTGGATTGCCTGAGACTGCGGGTTCGAGACCCACCTGGGCAGTGAGACCTCATCTCTAAAATAAATTTTAAAAAATCAGCTGGGCATGGTAGTGCATGCTTGTAATTCCGGCTATTCGGAAGGCTGAGGCGGAGGGATCACTGGAGCTCAGCAGGCGAGGCTGCAGTGGCCAGAAGCAGCCACTGCACTCCAGTCTGCGTCACCGAGTGAGACTCCAACTCAAAAAAAAAACTATAAGAAAAGGACTGACAGTGGTGGGGAACTATAGGGGGGAAGGGAAGGGAAGTGAGGTTAATGGTAGTCAATATCTCTCTGGGGACGGGAGACACCCCTTAACAATACGGGTGCCTGAATGAAGCATATTTTAATACCTAACCCTTAACTGTACCCCACAATATCAAAATAAAAAAATATTATATAAAAAATTTCTAAAGGCAGCAAGAGAAAAAAATCAGACTATCTACCAGGGAAGACCAATTAGAATAGCAGCAGATTTATCTACAGAAACACTTCAAGCTG
>NW_006985858.1:0-685 GCF_000164805.1 Carlito syrichta
GTGAGACTTTTCTTCTTTTCTAATAATTACTTGATGCTATTATTTTACTTCAATTACTGCTTAACTGCATCCCACAAATTTTGGCATGGGTATTTTTATTACTGTTCAGCTCAAAATTAATTTTTAAATTCTTTTTAGGATTTCATTTTTGACCTATATTTCATTTAGAAGTTTAATTTTAAAATATTTGTGGATTTTTCAGAAATCTGTCTTATACTAGTTTATAGTTTAATTCCATTGTTGTCATAAAACATAGTGTATGTAGCACAAGTCATTTTAAAATGTATTGAGACTAGACTTGTGTGTCAAAATGTGGTCTATATTGGCAAATATTCTGTCCTTGAAAATAATACACATCTACTATTTCTGTATATAATGTTTTATAAATATCCAAAAATGTCAAGTTTGTTGATAGTGTTATTCAAGTTTATTATATCTTTGCTGATTTTCTGACTACATATTCTATCAACTTCTGAGAAAAGGGTATTTGTCTACTGTAAATTTATCTAACTCTTCTGAAATTCTATCAAGTTTTTACTTATGTATTTTTAAGTCGTGCTATGAATGACATAGGTGTTTGTGATTGGTATGTCTTTTTGGCAAACTGACACTTTTATCATTTTGAAATTACCTTCTTTATACCTGGTAATATCATTTTTGCTATGAAATATACTTTGATATTAAA
>NW_006985859.1:0-659 GCF_000164805.1 Carlito syrichta
ACCATGCCCTAGTTAGGCCAACAAGGGTTTCTATTTAGAAAAGAAGGTTTCTACTGTATCCCTGTTGTGCTCATGAACTCAGTAATAATGTTCATTTGGGTCTGGTGCAGTCACTTTGGGCCCATATGTAAATGGCACAGGGAGAGCCTTTCCCTGAGTCATTTCTTGGTTTCAGTTTCTAACATGAACCCACTACACTATCTACTCTAGAGTTTTGCTTAATACTCTTGGATTTCTACAGTGCATTTTTATTTTTTTATTCAAGTCACTTAGGTTTGTTGAACATGTCACAAGTCACTATTATTTCACTTATGTATCTTTACCTTGGAGATTTTAATTATTCTTCTTAAATGGATCTAACCAATCTGATTCATATTTAATTATTTTTCTTCAACAGTTATTTTAAAAGTGGTGATTTAATAAGCTTTGCCCTTTTCTTAGGGACATGAAGACACATTTCAACACTAATAAAAAAAATCTATAGCAGGACACAGATTTTTAGAATTTTATTATTATTATTATTATTGAGTCAGGGTCTTACTGTCTCCCAGGCTGGAGTGAAGTGGTATGATGTTGTTTTACCAGAGCCTCGACTTCTTCGGCTCAGGTGATCCTTCTTTCTCAGTCTCCTGAGTAGCTGGGGACTACAGGCATGTACC
>NW_006985860.1:0-705 GCF_000164805.1 Carlito syrichta
CACTCTCCTAGTGGGAAAGCCTGTACTATAAGGGGCCTGCCTTCCAAAAAATAATTCCAGGTTTTTGAGTTCCACCTTGGAAATGGAATTGAGTCCTTGATTTGTTTCTTGGTATGTTCACTATTGGTGTATATCAGTGCTACTGATTTTGTGTGTGTTGATTCTGTATCCTGAAACTTTACCAAATTCATTTATCAAGTCCAGGAGTCTTTGGGAGGCATCTTTAGGATTCTGTAGCTATAAGATCATGCTGCTGGCATACAGAGATGGTTTGATTTCTTCTCCTCCAATTTATATACCCTGTATTTATTAGTCTTGCCTGATTGCTCTGGCTGGGATCTCCAGTACTATGTTGAATGGCAGTGGTGAGAGTGGGCATTGTTCCAGTTGTCTTGTTCCAGTCGTCTTGTTCCAGTTCTGAGCCGAAATGTATTCACCTTTTCTCCATTTAGGATGATATTGGCTGTGGTTTTGTCATATACAGCTTTTATTACTTTGAGGAATGTTCCCTCTGTACCTAGTTTGCTGAGGCTTTTTTTAAAAATCATGAATCGACGCTGGATTTTATCAAATGCTTTTTCTACATCTATTGAAATGATCATATAGTTTTTGTTTTACATTCTGTTTCTGTAGTGGACATGTCTATTGGCTTGCGTATGTTGAACCACCCTTTCATCCCTGGAATGAAACCCGCTTGTTTGTAGG
>NW_006985861.1:0-745 GCF_000164805.1 Carlito syrichta
GAGGGCTAGTCACTGGTACATCAACACAGAGAAGGGTTAGTCACTGTGGCATTCAAAACAGAGGAGAGCAAGACACTGGGGTCACCCATTACAGAGGAGGACAGTCACTGGGACAAGCTTCACAAAGAGCTAGTCACTAGGGCAACCATTATGGTAGAAGGCTAGTCACTGAGACACCAATCACTAAGGAGGCCCAGTCACTGGGAGAGCTATCAACCATTATGGTGGAAGGCTAGCCACTGGGACACCAATCACAGAGGAGGGCCAGTCAATGAGGTACCAAACACATAGGAGGGACAGTCATTAAGGCAACCATCACAGAGGAGGGACAATCACTGGGACAGCCATAACAGAAGACGGCCAGTCACTGGGGAGCCCATCACAGAGGAAGGTCAGTACTGGATATCCAACAAAAGAAGGTATAGTCGCTGGAGCACCTATAAAAGAGGGGAGTCAGCCACTGGGCAACCCATCACAGAGGCGAGCCAGTCATGGGGTCACCCAGCACAAAGGAGGGCTAATAACTGGGTCACCCATTATATATCATATAGGAGTCTCAGTCACTGGGGCACCCAAAATTAAGGCAGGCCAGTCACCAACAATCACATCATAAGGGAAGGCTAGTCACTGGTGCACTCCTCATATATGAAGACCACTCACTGGTACACCATTCACAGAGGAAGGCCAGTCACTGAGGCACCCATCAAAAAGGAGGGCTAGTCACTTGGGGCACCAATCACAGAGA
>NW_006985862.1:0-842 GCF_000164805.1 Carlito syrichta
GGAGCCCAGGACAGGAGGATCGCTTGAGCCTAGGCATTTGACACAAGCCTGGGCAGCATAGCAACACCTCATCTCTACAAAAAATAAAAAAAAATTACCTGAGTGTGGTGGCACATGCCTTTAGCCCCAGTTACTCAAAAGACTGAGACAGGAGGGTCACCTGAGTCTAGGAGGTTGAGGCTGTAGTGAGTTGTAATCATGCCACTCCACCCCAGTCTGGGTGAAAGAATGAGACCGCTGATTCAAAAACAGAGAAGGAAACAATTTATATGTCCCTTACTATATTTTGAAACCCTCTAAAGCACTTTGCATGTCCTGACTCATATACTCTATACAACAATCTTATGAAGTAGGCACTATTGTGATCCTAATTTTACAGATGAGGAAACTGAGGCACAGATCAGTCAAGTCTGCAAAAGTCTGTCTAAAGTCAGAGAACAAATAAGTCGTTGTGCCAGAATTCCAACACTGACCCTCCAGCACTATAGCTATCTCTTAACTGTGTTCATGTAAACTTGTATTTCTTTTCTTTCTTTTTTTTTGAGACAGGGTCTTGCTTCCTTTCTCAGGCTGGAGTGCAGTGGCACATCATAGTTCACTGCAGCCTTAAACTCCTAGGCTCAAGGGATCTTCCCACCGCAGCCTCCCAAGTAGCTGGGATTACAGCACATGCCACTATTCCCTACTAATTTTTATTTTTAATTTTTTTTGTAGAGATGGAGTATCACTATGTTGCCCAGGCTGATCTCAAGCTCCTGGCCTCAAGTGATCTTCCTGCCTCAGTTTCCCAAAGTGCTGGGATTACAGGTGTGAGCCTACATTTCCCATTAAAAAAATTCTTA
>NW_006985863.1:0-735 GCF_000164805.1 Carlito syrichta
ACTAACTTGTCAACTTGCTCGCAGGCCAGCTAACTAGTCGACTTTCTCACCAGCTGAAGAGTTATATAAGTTCACCAGTCAGCTCACTTGTCGGCCGACTAAGGTAACTCACATGTCGGGTCACTTGCCGGCCGACTAGTTTAGTCAGCTCATTGGACGACTCATTTGCCAGCTAACTAGTTAACTCTTCTGATCATTCGGCTCACTCGCTAGCTGACTAAAGTCACCTGACCAGTCAGCTCACTCGCCAGCTGAATAGTTAAGTCAGCTGAACAGTCTGCTCACTCACAGACTGTATAGTTAAGTCAGCTGACCAGTCAGGCTCACTCGCCAACTGACAAGTTAAGTAAGCTAAACGGTCAGCCGACTAGCCTGCCAACTATTTAAGTCAGCTAACCAATCGACCGATTACTCAGCCAACTAGTCAGCAGACAAGTTAGGTCAGCTAACTTGTGGGCCGACACATTAGATCAGCTAAATGGTCGACCAATTAGTCAGCCGACTAGTTAGGTGAGCAAACTAGCCAGCCTACTAGTTAACAGAGCTAACTTGTGGGCTAACTCATCAGTCAACTAATTAACCAAGCTAACTAGTTGGCCAACTAGATGGCCGATTGCTTAAGCCAGCTAACAAGTCAGCCGAGTAGTCAGCCAACGTGTTAAAACAGATCAGAAGCCGTCTGTATCACCCACCAACAATTTAAGACACCTAGCTAACTCGTTACCCAACTAATTA
>NW_006985864.1:0-3723 GCF_000164805.1 Carlito syrichta
GTTTGGTGGGACCCTAGGTGTAGAAGCAGCATGCAAGATGTATCGTGGTTAGATCCTCCTTTACCTTACACCAGAGCTTATGATGAAGACATGGTTAGATGGGCTTCGGTAGATGGCAGATATGTTAAAGGAAACTCTATGTCCTTGGGAAAGAATTAAACATAGTAGCCCACCATGGTGTTTAATTTTAAAAGCATGGAAAATAAAAATCTGCTACAAAGTAAACTAATGGTATAAGAAAATTAAATGTAGCTATTATACAATAGAAGATTGTGAAATTAGATAGAATTGGTTAAGTTTGATATAATTAGTAATAATGATTTTTTGCTATTGTTTATTTATAAAAACAAGTTAGGAGTATTTAGAATAGATATGGTAAGTTTTGTGCGAATCCACATGTTATTGCTTTAATAGCTGATTGTTCGTTTTTACTTTTTATTTTCCTTATAGAAAGTTATATATTTTCATGAAATAGGATATTAATTTTATAAGGTTAATAGTGCATCCAGCAGGTGGTGGTAGTGATAACCACAAAAACCGGTTTTGGGTTTATGGGCAAGTTGTATTAATCATTAACTTTATAATAAATCTTGTAAGACATGAGAACATACAGTGTATGTGATAAAATGAAATCATCTTGTGATTGTATTACCACAAAAAATGATTAATTTATAATTTACTCTAAATAAACACAACCTGGTATGTTTGATTGCCAGAGTGCCTGAAAAGAAACTCTGGTCACGACTCTTCCTTCCCTCGCCTCATCACACCTCCTTCTTGGGTGCCTGTGAACCCCCTGGAGCTGGCCTCAGGCACGAACTATTAGATTCATTGTTAAAACAAGTCTCACCAAGTTTCTCAGGCTGGCGTGGAAGCCCTAGACTAAGGCAGTCTGCTGTACTTTGCCCCTCAAAATGCTGGAATTATATGCACGAGTCACCATGCCCAGTCTCTTGTTCCTTTCTAGTCATCTGGTACTGTGTTGGAAGCACTTGTCCCCTGAAGTCATCTGCCTCTAACTCCTGTGGTGTGGGTTCTGGGCTCTGGAATATCTTCAACATTTATATCTTGATACCCTTCCCTTTCCACTGATTTGCCATAAATACAATGATGCTTTGTAATTTCCCTGATTCACTCTGGACAGACCAAATGCTCATATGGAAACATTAACATCACATGGTGTGTCAAACAGAATCTCACAACACTTGCATTAATCACCCGGCAGCAGGAAGTGGTCCCAAAATTACTGTCTGATACACTTTGTGTCATAGCTAATTTTATGCTGTTATGAGTTAATACTGCATCTTTACATTTATTTACACATTTCCCAACTGCTGATGGTGCCATGTATACCCTGTAAGTGCACAAATTATCAGTTTACCTTTGTGTGATAGATTTGTATATCTTTAGGATAGTAAATGTCAAAATAGACAATAATATACTTCTATCTGATGTTGTCATGACATTTTTAAAGTATATTTCTTTTTTAGATTTATTGTAGAGATGAGATCTCACCAAGTTGCCCAGGCAAGTCTTGAACCCACAGGCTCAGGCAATCCAATCTCCTCACCCTCCCAAGGTGTGGGATTACAGGCTGAGCCACCGAGCTCGGCCTTAAAGTATATTTCTAAACTGTGGTTCTGTGCATCTCTTTTAAATGATCACAAGTTGTAAAAAAAGATATTCCAGTGTATTTGCTGAAAAAATGTGGACATACGCAGGTCAAACCCATGTTCTTCATGGGCTAACAGTACAATGATAAAAATAGATGTGGAAATAACAAGACAGTATAATCTTGACTAGCCCTATTTGGAAAACTGCCAAGCTAACATAATTATGAATATAATAAATCAACATAAAATATATGAGATAAATATAAAATGAGATTGAACTGATAATAGTACTATTGTGTGGAAATATTGAGCTATTGAGCACAATTTATATACTCAAAGTGTCAAATTCCAAGTGATAAAAATTATGATAACAGTTCTACATAAATGGTGACTTGAATGTAAAATATGAAACATTTCCCAACCATTTATGTAGTGGTTTGAGTAAAACATGTGACAAAATAAAAATAAAAGGTCATATCCAAAGATTTATTGATATATGTTTGTAAAATAGCCAGACATAAAATTCTTAAATTTGGAAATTCATGTGTGTCAAAAATAAAAAATAGAACACTATTAAAAGCAATATTAGTCAAACTGTGTGATACCACAAAAGAAAACACCTAAAAGCAGTGAGGGGCAAGACATGGTGACAGGACTGTATTCCCAATACTTTGTGTGACTGAGGTGGGAGAATGTCTTGAACCCAGAGGTTTGATAGCAGCATGGAAAACTCATATCTATAAAAAAATGACAAAACATTTGTTGGGTGTGGTAGTGCATGTTGTCCTGAGGTACTCAGGTGTCTTAGGGGAAGAATTGCCTGAGCCCATAGGTTGAGCCATGATCATGACACTGAACTCCAGTCTGGGTGGCAGAGGGATGTCACTCAAAAATGTGTGTGTATATAAATTCTAAAGAGAAGTATATAAGTGAATATAAATTAAAATCACAAAACAAAACTACACTAAAAGCACTAAGGGTATTTCCAAAACTTGTGTTTTTTTGAAAGCAGTGACACAAGTATTAACAGTGATGATATAAAGTATTATTAAAGATAGAATGGGATATGCTAAAAGAATAGGAAAAAAATATTTTCGAGATAAAATACCTGAGAGGTTTGATTACCAAGAGCTGCTTCTAAGAAGCATACTTTAAGAAGACAAAGTCATACGTCTGTATGAAGATATAATGGAAGTGAAAGAGTAAGGGACATAATGAGTGAGAATCAACTTATGGTGGACACTGAATTAAAGACACCGTGTCAATGGCAACGTCGGATTTTAAAATATTTAGATAGAATAAAAATGTAATTTCACCCGTTTTATTTAAATATAACAGAATTCTGTGCTTCCTAAATGACAAATGGAAGAATCATCTAGTTTTTAGAATATTATGCATCACAGACTTAATATGTGATTGGTCTTCCCTTGCATATAATATTGGCTACTCTTTTATCAGAACTCATTTGTAATTAAGGACTTACTCTGCATTTGACACTGACTCCAAGACTCTGAACAGTCTGAAGAGCTGTGTCATCTCTGCCTAACATGGGTGAGGAAGACCTGCAAGAAGCAAACACACTGGACGACAAAGTCTCTCCACATGTGTAAGCTTCAGTCTCCAATGAGAAACAGCAAGGTCACTACTTCTCTTCCACCACTGTGGCTTGATTGTGTAGTACATTTACATATGTGTCTTATTCTCCTTTTAAATTTTGTATTCCCTTGATTTCTCAATCTTTTAAAAAAGTCATTATCACACTGCTTTACTTTCCTAGTCTTTATTATGTATAATATAATCCTATTTTTTTCAGATTTTTATGGATTTCCAATTTAAATGTTCTTTTGTGCAAAAAAGTTTTTTTTTTTTTTCTCCAGAACAAAAATAGCTGGTGTCTATATCATTATCAGGCTCAACTGATAAACTGATTAGAGATATCAACTTAGTGATACCATTTAAACTTTCTTCCCAAAATGTATTTTTATTACTTTTTATTTCTACTGTTTTTCATGAGTTTCAGAATTATTATATACTACTTCCTTATCCGTTGATTTATAAATGGATAATTCTTTTTTTTTTTTATTTTTCATTTGGAATCTCACTCTGTCAC
>NW_006985865.1:0-675 GCF_000164805.1 Carlito syrichta
CATCTGAATTAACTAGCCTTTTAACTAGCTAGGGAGATGGCTAGCCAACTGACTTAATGAAGTGACTTAACTAGCTATCCAGCTGGTTAGCCACATGACTTAACTAGTTGATTAATTAGCTTGGCAGTTGACCAGCCAAGTGACTAAACTAGCTGACTAAACTGGTTATCCAGCGGGCTAGCCAGCTGACTTAACTAGCGTTCTAGCTCTCTAGCCACCTGGTTAGCCAGCTGACTTAACTAGCTCATAAATTAGCTAGCCAGCTGGCTAGACAACTGACTTAACTAGGTCACTAACTATCCAGCCAACTCTCTAGCTAGCTGGCTTAACTAGCTATATAAACTATCTGGCCTTATTTCTAGCCAGATGAATTAACTAGCTTGCTACATAGCTAGCCAGCTGGCTATCCAGCTGAATTAACTAGGTGACTTATCTAGCTAGCCACTTGTGTAGCCAGCTGACTTAAAGAGTAGGCTACCTAGCTAGACAGCTGGCTCATCAGCTGACTTAACTAGGTGACATAACTAGTTAGCCAGCTGGCTAGACACCTGACATAAAAAGCTAGCTACATAGCTAGCAAGCTGGCTAGCTATTGACTTAACCTAGCTCTCTACCTCTCTAGTCACAGGGGAAGCAAGCTTGACTTAACTAACTGTCTTTATTAGCCGGACAGCT
>NW_006985866.1:0-477 GCF_000164805.1 Carlito syrichta
TATTTTACATTCCTAGATTCGCTCTGACCCATGATTACTTCACTCCTCTGGCTTCGCAAAAACATGCTTACCCATCCTTGCTCTGCCTGTCTCTAAAGAGGGGTCTGCAGCACCCTGGGTAACATCCTAGCTACCCTGAAACAGAAAAAGAATTACCTTTCCAGGGGCCCCACGTTGGGCACCATTAATGGGGGACCAGTCCCTGCAGAGATTTAGAGGGTCCCTGGAAGGTGGGCAAGCATCTGCGATTATTGTGGAGAAACAGAGAGAAAGAAAGAGAAAAGGGGAGAAAGAAAGAGACTAGTCTCTGTGTAGTTGGGACCAACCCTGAATCTTTCATCCCAAATTTTCACATGTTAATTCACATCTTGTGAATTAGGTGTTTCCTTAAGCATGAGGAAGGACAATCCCAATCAAATCACAAAACTTTCACATGAACACAAAGCCAGGTGGATGAGGGGTGCCCCCCACCCACCA
>NW_006985867.1:0-750 GCF_000164805.1 Carlito syrichta
CCCAGTTGATTTTTGATTTATTGTAGAGATGAGGTCTCGCCTGCCCATGCGGGTCTCAAACCCATTGGCTCAGGCAATCCACTCACCTCAGCCTCCCAAAGGCGCGGGATTACAGGCTGAGCCACCGAGCCTGGCTATTTTAATTTTTAATAAAAGATTCTTTATACCTGATACCACCATGGTGAGCTGATTGAACTTTCATTTGTGATTAAATGTTCAAAACTCTATGGCTTAAACACGGTAGATGGATCTGTGTATATACATATATGCGAATTTTCAACTTTCAGGGCTAATTTAATACTAGACTAGGTCCCATGGAATAGTAACTTTATCTATTTTTTTCTGATTATTTAAAGTAAATTTATAAAACTGAGAAAAGTAAAAGCAGAAATTCTACCACTCAGAGGAAACCACTGTTAATAATTATAGTTTCTTTTCTTCCAGTATAACTTTCTTAATTTCCATCCATTTTGTGTCTCATCCCCATGCCTATAATTTCATCTGGCTTTACTAAAATTCTCCCTACCCCTTACCTTTATGTGCTCCATCAATAAATCCTGCCAGGAAGGTTTATTAATGGCATTGAACCACAGTTTGCTGACTGCTATAGGCCAAAAGGGGCCTATAACGGGCCTGTAGAGTATAAAAAGCAATAGGATACCATTTTTATCAAGGATCATAATGAGCTGTCAGTCAGAGGGGAGTGCTTAACAATATTGTACACATTTTGTGTATTTCAGCTAATTATTT
>NW_006985868.1:0-729 GCF_000164805.1 Carlito syrichta
AAATGTGAGTAGCAACAAAAGATAATACAAGAACAGTTCATCAATAAACCATAAAACACATTCAAGCAGCCTAAGGTACATTTAATCAGATCCTCTGGAAAAAAGGGGAAAACAAAAAAAAAAATTGTATTTTTGGCCAAAAACAATTCAAACTCTATGAAAACTATAAGCTCACAGACTCATGAAGCACAATGAAATCTAAGCACCGGAATCATAAAGAAAATTGCACCAAGGCACAACATAACAGATGACTCAAAGCCAAAGATAAATGCAGACAAGGGGGGCAGGGAGACACTGTACATCTAGAAAGCAAACTTAAGAATGATAGCAGATCCCCTCTGGAAACAATGTAAGTGAGAAGACAGTGGAACATTTTTCTTTTTTTGAGTTGGAGTCTCACTCTGTCGCCCAGACTGGAGTGCAGTGGACACTCCTGGCCACCACAGCCTCAACCTGCTAGGGTCCAGTGATCCTTCTACTTCAGTCTTCTGAGTAGCTTGAATTACAAGAGTGCGCTACTACGCCTGGCTAATTTTTGATTTTATTGTAGAGATGAGGTCTTGTCTGCCCAGGCAGGTCTTGAACCCGCAGGCTCAGGCAATCCACTCACCTCAGCCTCCCAAAGGCATAGGATTACAGGCTGAGCCACCGAGCCTGGCTTGGAACATTTTTAAAGTACTGAATAAATAGTTGAACTAGAATTACTAACCAGTGAAAATATCTTTCAAA
>NW_006985869.1:0-429 GCF_000164805.1 Carlito syrichta
ATTTCATTGTTGACCCAAGAATCATTCAGGAGAGGATCTTTAGTTTCTATGTTTGTGAGACCTTCTTAGAGTGACTTTCTAGTTTTGTCCCACTGTGGTATGAAAAGGTGCTTGATATATATATATTTTTTTTTTTTATTTATTAAGATTTTATTTGTGGCCTATCACATAGTCTGCTTTAGAGAATGTTCCATGAGCTGATGAGAAAAATGTATATTCTGTAATTTGGAGGTGGAATGTTTCATAGATTTTTGTTAGGTTCATTTGTTCTAGGATCCCGTTTTTTTTTTTTTTTTTTTTTTTTTTTGAGTTGGAGTCTCACTCTGGCGCCCAAACTGGAGTGCAGTGGCCGCTCCCAGCCACCGCAGCCTCGACCTGCTGGGCTCCGGGGATCCTTCCGCCTCAGCCTTCCGAGTAACCGGAATTACC
>NW_006985870.1:0-800 GCF_000164805.1 Carlito syrichta
AACAACAAAACCATTGTTTATAGTGCTTTTCCCAATGACATTCCTCCTGTACAGGCACAAACATTTTGAGCCACCTCTGCTGCTTTTACTCCTTTGTTAAACTCAAACAGAAGGATATATTGGAAGGTTCTTTTTTCCCACTTGATATGTAATCTTATTTAACCCACAAATAGCACTAACTTTCTTCAAATCTGCAAAATGCAAGACATATTCATAACCACAGCATTGTTACTCCAAATGACAAATGATAAACAAACTCCCAACACTGTAGTGTTGCCAGGCCAAATCCAAATGCTATGAACCTATGCATAAACCTAATAATTCCGTACATATAGAAAAACATAAGTCTAAGCAAAATAAATCATCTAGCTTTTTTCTAAAACTTATGCTTTACACTTCTGAATCACCTTTCATTTCAGTCATTGGTTTAGTATTTTTCCACAATATTTTCCTAAGTTCCATCAAGAGCATCAACTATAAGCCAGCATTCCTAAAAGTGTTCTTATCTAGTGCTTCCAGAAATTCCAAGCCATGCATCCTCTTTTGGCATCTTTTGATATAGGACCCTTCTTGACTTTCATCACAGGTCACCAATAGAAGATTTTTCACACACTAACCAGAAATCATATCCTTTCTTCAAATGAGTCTAAAATAGCTTATTTCATGATCAAAGGGTTGTAGTTATCCATCAGAATTAATCACTATATTTTTCAACAGGTCTATTTTTTAGTTGTTCTAATAAATGTTCACAAAATACACATGACAACATCCTTGGGGATTATGTTAGTCTCCTAGCTCAA
>NW_006985871.1:0-810 GCF_000164805.1 Carlito syrichta
CACAGCCATAAAGAAGGGAAAAATTAAGACTCTGCAGCAACTTAGATGGACTTAGAGTCTATAATACTGCGTGATCTCACAAGAAACAAAGAACTGAGTACCACATGTTCTCACTCATAAGCAGACCCTGAATAATTATCACTATAGTATAAGAAAGGGATTGGCAGTAGTGGGAAACTGCCAGGGGAGGGAGGGAGGGAGGACACACCTCATCAATTCAGGTACTAGGTCTCAAATCAGGTGAACTGAGGACCAAAGTGAGGCCCAAACTTTACCTACAACATGACCATTTTTATACTTAACCCTGAATTATACCCCACATCTTTACAAAATAAAAAAACATTAAGAATGAACCCCCTAAAAAGTCAGATAAAGAATTCAAAATCTTGGTTTTTAAGAAACTCAATGAGATGCGAGAGAAAGCTGATAACAAACACAAATAAGTAAGTATAACATTCAGGATGTCAAAGAAGAGACTGATAACACTTAAAAAAAACTACAACTACAAATCTCTTTGAAAGAAACTAAAAATCTCGTGGAAAACTTTAACAGCAGGCTAGACCAAGTGGAAGAAAGAATCTCAAAGCTGGAGTCAGGACCTTCGAGTTAAACTTATCAGACAGAAATACAGAAAAAAGAACTAAAAGAAGGAACAAACCCCTCATGAAATATGGGATTACATAAAGTGACTAAATCTATGAATCATAGGCTTCCAGAAAAAGAAGAAGTTGAAGTTAAAATTATGGGAAAACGTAGTCAGGAATAATTCAGAATAATTCCGTAGTCTTTAGAGAGATTTAGACATCCAGA